>NW_026886605.1:0-81191 GCF_032173495.1 Musca vetustissima | reverse complement strand
AATGTTCGATGAGGTGACCGGTGAACGTTTGGGCGAAGGCAAGGATCCCTGTATTATTGGCGTCTATGATTTCACCTCAACTTTTATATATTCCATGGAGACACAGACCACCATTGGTTATGGTGAAAAATATCCCAGTGAAGAGTGTCCGGAGACAATGTTTCTATTTATAATGCAAATTGTTTGTTCCATAGCCATTGAGGGTGCAATGGTTAGCATCATATATGCGAAGACAGCGAGACCGGCGAAACAAATAACCAAAATGAAATTTAGCAATAAAGCTGTGGTAAGTTTTGGGAGATAAAAAAGTATATCGAGTAATGGTCTGATTATATAATTTCCTTTCTTCCAGATCTGTTATCGTGATGGTAAACTGTGTTTATTGTTTCGGGTCTGTGATCCACGAGAGCAGCATAGTATTGAAACGAAGATACGAGTTTATATGATCATCGATAGGCCGTAAGTATATACCGAATTTCCCAAGAGGGGAAAACAATTCCTTGCAGTAAATTGTTTATATAGTTCCAATGTTTGACGATGTAGATGTCGTTATTCGACTGGAACCGAAGTAACCCTCCCCTGGACTGTCTGGCCTTCTATACAGACGGATCCAAGATGGAAGAAGGTACAGGGCCGGGCGTCTACTGTGAAAGGCTAGGCCTTGAGTTAACCTACAAGCTGGATTGCAACTCTAGTGTTTTCCAAGCTGAAATCTGCAACGAAGGCAACGGAATTGATAAAAAGTCTAGATGTAGAGGTCGTTGAATCGGTGATTATCTTCGTGGATAGTCAATCGGCTCTTAGAACAGCTTTGGACGAACTTACAGCTATCGGCTGTGTTTTGTACCAGGACACCGTGACATCATGGGTAAGAAAAGAGTGGACAAATTAGCTAGACGAGATCAAGCAATTGATGACTCAAACTACTCATATGTCATCATTATAGGAACTTTGACGAAAGAGCCTATGAACTTTGGCACAACGAACCTAGTGCAATGTATCAAGATCTATTTGGCCGACTCTGTCTACCAAAAGGACACACTCACTGTGGTTGTTGTTGTAGCAGCCCTATTGCTTTTACATACTCACTGTTGAACCTGAGCAAAGCTGAAATAAGAGTAATGAAAGGGATCATTACTGGTCATTGTACTATCAGGTCCTTTACTAGTAAATGGGATCATGGTGCAATTGGTTACTATAGACTCTGCGTTGACGGAGACTCTGTGAGACGGAGACAATTGAGCATCTCCTGTCCGGCTTACAGGCGATACGGAATAGTGGGTGCTCATTATCCATCGAGTCATAGTTTCTTCTCAACAACAGAACCAGTTCTAATCTACTGCATAATTAGAAACCTAAAGTGGTTGAGAAAGTGCAACCTTGACAAGTAATATATATTCTGTCCGATCTCTATAGCCATCGATACTATTTCAAACTTACCTTCTTACATTTTCTTGTACGCTTCTCATCTCTCTCTATCCCCACTTCTTTTCTCCCCTTTAGATCTTTCCATATCTCTTTCATTTCGTGGATGATCACAATGGACCTGACGGTCTCAAAGTGCTGCATAAGTGACTGCACATCCCCAAACCAAACCTAGTTCCAATGTCCCGTCAATATACTAAGGTTCTGTGCCCATTTTCCAAACAATATATTTTAATTTTAGTATAGGTTTCTCAGCCGGGAACCCTACGCTTTTATCCTCAAACATTACTTTATCTATGTTGTCTGGTGGTTGAATTCCACATATGCCAGACGTCCACACACATAGTCCACACACATATCCAACATTTCAAACACTGGTCTTCTCTATATCATCAAACATCATGACATTGTGGACGGACATTTGATTGGTTAAGATATACCATTACAGTTCGCCAACACAGTCTTTTCTGACTCAAGCGTGAAAATGCTATCGTAGTACTATGCATTTTATGGAATTCATTCGGAAAATTAGCGCCTGAAGTGTCTTAGCTGCCGACAGAAGTGAAATCGGTCTATACGATTTACTCTGCTGGCATCCTTTGCCAGGCTTTAGTGTGGGTCAACCCTATCTACATTCCAGGCTTCGGGATCTTTGTGGTTGGCTCGACTCCGGATTCCCTCAGTGGCTTAATCATGGATAGATGACTTGGCGCACTTAATGATAGTTCTACCTTCGTAAATTGTGGTCAGATCTGTCACACACACACAATTAAATGTGGCAGTCATCGTCCTTCTCGTTTGTGCTCGCAGACAAGCCTCTTGGCTTCAAGAGTAAGTTCTGTCACTCTTGTGTCTTCAGGGACCGTACGACGAAGTTCATCACTTTACTTCGGGTATTCCAACGCCAATTTTACGTTGACGAATGTCTGATTCAGATTCTTACAGTACTCTTGCATATCTTACAATGCCTATCGAAGGAGATACCCTTACGGGAGCATTAAACATACAGTCCAAATGACTTATAACGACAACCAGTGAAATTGGTTGCAATAGCCAAAGTTTTCGTCGTTATAACCGAAATGTCCTTAAAATTTATTTTTTTCATGACGATATTCTAATTCTATATCCCTTGTCTTTTTTCCTCAAACAGCACCAAAGAAGGAGAACTCATTAAAACCCACACGGAATTAGAATTGGAAAATAATGGACAACAAATGATTGTCTGGCCGGATACAGTTTGTCATGTTATTGATGAGAACTCACCGCTGCGACATTTCAAATGTGCCAAGGATTTGGTAAATGCCCAATTTGAATTATATATTAGCATTGTGGGTGTATCACCGGCCACGGCACAAGTGACCGAAGCTCGTACCTCATATATACCACGGGAAATATTTTGGGGTCAACGTTTTGTTAATATTATCAAATATGATGCCCAAAATGAACGTTACGAAGTGGATTATAGTAATTTCAATACAACAATATCGGTAATAAGTATAGAATATTTAATTATTGAAATTTGTTAAATGTTGCTTTTTTATTATAGGTTGATATGACGAATATTCACGATGCCATAAAGAGTGGCAAACAAGAATAGAACGATGTGGGTTGTAGGGTGGAGTGAGCATTCGATTTTTAATGGCATTCATATTGATTTATTTTATTTGTTATATATTAAACATTGTTATATTTCACTAGCACTTTAAATAAAAATAAAAACACTTCATATTTAGTACAATTTTAAGAAGTATATTTGTTCAGCACTTTATTAACAATTAAAAAAAAATCAAATTAATATGACTTAAGATGAAAATGAATAAAAATAGAAAGATTTGGGAAATATTTAAAAAATTCAATAAATAAATTAGAATAACAGCAGATAACGAAATAACAAAATCAAATTGAAAACTAAAAATCTTCATCCATTAACACCTACTCATTTCTATTTGACTGCTGTAATAGTTGCAATTTCAACATTTCATTCTCTTCCTTGAGGCGTAAAAACTCATTAACAAAAGGATCGGTTTGTAGCAGAACTCCCAAGCAATCTCGTATCTCCTCAATTTCTTCGGAACGTTGATTCCATAAATTAAAATTTTGTGTGAAAATTTGCCATTTATTTGTTTCGTTTTGTAATTTTATTTCGAATTCTAATTGACTGAAACGTTCCAGCATTTCATTGCGTAAATCGTTGACAGCTTGCTGTACGCTCATCGAATCATTGATACTAAGCGGTGTGGTTGCTTGCTTCCGATTGGCTGGTCCCACCGTCGAAGTTAACAATGGGCGATTGGATGCTGTTAAAATCCCGTCCATTGAATTACGATTGGGCGTACTGTTGAAATTCGCCGGCAATGCCTTTAGTCGAGATTGTGGCATAAATTGCAAATCAGTTTGGGGATTCTCCTTATCCGATTCTCCCTCAACGGAAGATTCGTGACTTGAGGATTCTTGATTTCCTTTTTCTTCTTCCTTGATTTGTGATAATTTCCCAGCAAGTGGTGATATTGGTGACTTACTTTGATCTCTAAGGGGGGCTTTAAGAAAATCAGATGTATTGACGCGAGCATCGAAGGAGTCACTTGGTGTGATGGAAATATTAGGAAGTCCACTGGCAGCAATTCCACCAATTTTGCCAATCAAAGATAAACGACTTTCATCGGAGGTGGGTTTACGCGACAATGCCTCCCAATCAAAACTATCACGACGTGGTACAAAACGCGGTGACATTTTCTCTTGGCCACGATTTGCATGGAAATCTAGAAAATCACAAAACGAATCACGATGTGAACGTGTATTCTCAGCAGCATTGGGGGCCACAGACTTATTGGCAGTTCCCCCCGTTGCTATGCCCGAAGTTTCTCCTACACTGGAACTAGAGAAACTTTGTCCCGAATTATCACCTGGCATTGGCACGAAAGCAACTCTGGTCACTCCCCCATCATGTATCTTCTTCGATGACAAATATGCCTTGGTATTCCTCAAATCGTATGTTGTAAGTTCTCCCTTTAAATTACCCACACACAATATTCGTCATATCACGATGCCATAAAGAGTGGCAAACAAGAATAGAACGATGTGGGTTGTAGGGTGGAGTGAGCATTCGATTTTTAATGGCATTCATATTGATTTATTTTATTTGTTATATATTAAACATTGTTATATTTCACTAGCACTTTAAATAAAAATAAAAACACTTCATATTTAGTACAATTTTAAGAAGTATATTTGTTCAGCACTTTATTAACAATTAAAAAAAAATCAAATTAATATGACTTAAGATGAAAATGAATAAAAATAGAAAGATTTGGGAAATATTTAAAAAATTCAATAAATAAATTAGAATAACAGCAGATAACGAAATAACAAAATCAAATTGAAAACTAAAAATCTTCATCCATTAACACCTACTCATTTCTATTTGACTGCTGTAATAGTTGCAATTTCAACATTTCATTCTCTTCCTTGAGGCGTAAAAACTCATTAACAAAAGGATCGGTTTGTAGCAGAACTCCCAAGCAATCTCGTATCTCCTCAATTTCTTCGGAACGTTGATTCCATAAATTAAAATTTTGTGTGAAAATTTGCCATTTATTTGTTTCGTTTTGTAATTTTATTTCGAATTCTAATTGACTGAAACGTTCCAGCATTTCATTGCGTAAATCGTTGACAGCTTGCTGTACGCTCATCGAATCATTGATACTAAGCGGTGTGGTTGCTTGCTTCCGATTGGCTGGTCCCACCGTCGAAGTTAACAATGGGCGATTGGATGCTGTTAAAATCCCGTCCATTGAATTACGATTGGGCGTACTGTTGAAATTCGCCGGCAATGCCTTTAGTCGAGATTGTGGCATAAATTGCAAATCAGTTTGGGGATTCTCCTTATCCGATTCTCCCTCAACGGAAGATTCGTGACTTGAGGATTCTTGATTTCCTTTTTCTTCTTCCTTGATTTGTGATAATTTCCCAGCAAGTGGTGATATTGGTGACTTACTTTGATCTCTAAGGGGGGCTTTAAGAAAATCAGATGTATTGACGCGAGCATCGAAGGAGTCACTTGGTGTGATGGAAATATTAGGAAGTCCACTGGCAGCAATTCCACCAATTTTGCCAATCAAAGATAAACGACTTTCATCGGAGGTGGGTTTACGCGACAATGCCTCCCAATCAAAACTATCACGACGTGGTACAAAACGCGGTGACATTTTCTCTTGGCCACGATTTGCATGGAAATCTAGAAAATCACAAAACGAATCACGATGTGAACGTGTATTCTCAGCAGCATTGGGGGCCACAGACTTATTGGCAGTTCCCCCCGTTGCTATGCCCGAAGTTTCTCCTACACTGGAACTAGAGAAACTTTGTCCCGAATTATCACCTGGCATTGGCACGAAAGCAACTCTGGTCACTCCCCCATCATGTATCTTCTTCGATGACAAATATGCCTTGGTATTCCTCAAATCGTATGTTGTAAGTTCTCCCTTTAAATTACCCACACACATATAATTGCCACATTCACTTGCCGCCACAGTGGACAATGGATGACAATAGGCCAGCTGTAAGGGTTTAACTTTACGACGTGTATCAAATATATTTATAACACAATCATAGCCAACACTTATTAGAGTATCAGGACTTGCGGGAGACATACACAAATCACGACACTGTGCCCCATGAGCATCGGCGGCATGAAAAACTTTACGTTTAGTGTGAACATCGTAAATTGTAACGGCACCTTTATACGAAGCAATGGATAATTGAAAACGTTTTGTGGGATGGAAACGAGCCAATGTGGAACTGTGGGGTGAAAATTGGAATAAAATAATCAATAAGGAAAATAAGAAAATAGAGAGTATGTGAGATATATCTATCAATCTGAGGCGTTGTGAATAATGAAATATCTGCATCAATTTGAATAAAATTTATTTCTTATGAAAACAATGGAAATGTTAATACACCAAGAAGAAATCTCCTTGACATTAAATATTCTAAAATTTAAAAAAAAATCATAAAATTGCAATTGTGTTGATGAAAGAATCACCTCATACATTGGAGGGAGCTCCATAAGAAAAACCTATTGATGGTTTTTCTAAGAGCCTTCGTTCATTGTGAAGCAAAAGAGACATGCCGTAGGGTGGGTTGTTCTTACCTCCCTATGACTCTAATAAACGAATAACTTGCCACAGTTGACCAATTTTGAACTTATGTCGTGGCTTATTAGTTCACACATTGGCTACAATGTGTCAGTGCTAATAAGTGGTCAATTTTTAACGACTCTGTCTGATCTTATGCAATAATGATCTGTCGACCAATTTTGTTGCATTAGAACTCTGTTTGAAAGCCATGTCACTCCATACAATCCTTTATCTCTACTGTACGTGTAAAATGAGCGTTTCAATAGAGGTCTGATAAAAATGTACATTTGTTGTGTTACGCCCCATTTTGACTTAGTAATTTATACAATTCTATCGTAAATTTATAGAGCATTTAACAATAGAACAGAACAACCTGCTTTTTGGGATGAGCTCCGAGGACGGCATTCATTCTATATCTGTTCAGCGCTGCGGCAACTGTATCAGTATGTATGCTAGATAGGTCAATTGATCTAGAGGCTCCCTTTTATAAAGTTGAACCGTTCTCTCTCTAGATCATGCACGCCTAGGGGGAGTCTTATCCACCATGTGATGATTGGGATGATTGTCCCTGAAGCACCCGAGCAGGTACTGCGACGAAAGCATATTGCTATGCTGACGTAAGGGAAGGATCTTCGTCTCCCCATTAAGATGGTCCACTGGTGTCATGAGGAGGCACCCTGCCGCAGGCCTCAAGGCGGCGTTCTGACAGGTCAGAATACTCCTCCATAGCGTATCACTAGTGTTCGCAGACCACACTGGAACCGAATAGCTAGCCACAGACCGACCTATCGCTTTGTAAGAGGTCAACAAGGGTTCCTTATCTGCGCCCCAAGTGCTGCGGCAAGCGACTTGAGGACCTTGTTCCTACTTTTCAACTTATCGCAGATAGCTGTGGTTTGCGCGGACGATTTAAACATGCTGTCGAATGTGACCCCGAGTATTTTGGGTAGTTTGGGTTCTCATTGAATAACACATATCCGTACCAAAAATCATTAATAGTGGCCCATGTTCCGGGGTATCCCCCATATAACTGTACCCCAATATTCGGTATTTGGGGATTATGTTCTGGTTTTCCAAACGAATTGGCTGTAATTTGGGTTCTCATTGAAAAATTCGTACCAAAAATTAATAATATTGGCCCAAGTGTCTGGGTAGCCCCCATATAACAGTACACCCGTATTCGGTATTTTGGGGATTTTGGACAAGTTTTCCTACCAAATTGTAATTTTATATTTTGGGCTCTCATTGTATTGCACATTTCCGTACTAAAAAATGGTGATATTCCAGGGTAGCCCCCACACAACGGTACTCCCAATATGGTAATTTTTGGCACGTTTTTCACTCAAATTGGGTGTAATTTGGTTTCTCATAACGGTATCAATATCGATCTCCGTTTTATTATAGCCCATTATTAGATATTTTTGAGAATTTCAGTCATCTTTTCTCATGTATTTTTCGGTATGTTCTATCATAACATGAGTTTTCTCTATGGAGCCCCCATTAATTTTAGTTGATTGTCATGCCCATGTTGGAGAGTAGAAATAATCATTCTACCTTTGGGGGACATGAAGATAAAAAAACTAGAACGTCAGGTTCGAGAATGAACTATATCGGCCCGCATTTAGACCTAGCCCCCATATAATGATACCTACCGATTTTCGGCATTTTTAATATTTAACGTAAAGGATGGTATTTAGATATAAAACAAAAGAATTGTCGGTATAGGTCCACTTTTTGGAATGTTATCTACCGACGCGGCCGAACTTAACGCATTTTTCACTTGTTTTGTTCGTATTTTATTTTATCCGGTCAATTTATGAGAGCAAGAGTTTCTTTGAACAATTAAGGATTTTGATTTAGTATAATTCCTTTATACTTACTTGCTATCAATGTTAAAGGAATCAATTTTGGTTTTAGTCCTTTGGCCATATATATTAATCAATCCATTTTCAAACACTGAGGCTATATACTCATCAGAGGCATTGTAGTCTAAATACAATACAGAGTTGCGATTGGAATCTATAATAAACAAATATGAAGTTATCTTCATTAATTCGAAATTTCAACACTTGGTATGTTCCCGGACTCAAAATGTGTTAAATCTTTTATAAAGGTCAACGTTTATAATTTGATGTACATATTTCACATTGACATTTGATATACTCACCAGCACTAAATTTATGCACAAATTCCGACTTGTGATAATTATAAAGCTTCACCTGTCCATTCGATAAGCCGACAGCCATTTCCTCCATTGATTGTTTGGCGCAGGCCACACAATAGACATTGTCGATGGTCAACTTGCGGACACGCTGCAAATCGATCTCTACACGAGAATAGCATAATAAATAAATCATTTATCTCGACCCTTCACTTTACTTACTTGGCGCCCTCTCCTTGACGCGCATTATTTCCAACCCGGATTTCTTATTCACTTCCACAAAGATTCTTTGTTGGGCATAAAATTGAAAATCTGTATTTTCACCATTGGAATGTTGATAGGTGGATTTATTCTCCAAATTATTAAAATCCGTGAGGATCGTGGTTTTTGCCGTCGACACCAGATACATATTCGCCATGATGTGTATTTCTGCAATTTGTAATTACAATAATAAAAATTTTCTAATTATTTGGGGGTTTGTTTTCCAATAAATGGCGAAATTATTTCAAATTTTTCTAATTAGACGCCAAAATGTATAGGGTACAATAAATCGATAACGATATGCCGTAATCGATTAGTTAATCTATGGCATATAGAAGTTAAATAACCAGGCCACACATCAATCAATGTAATCGGGAAAAAATCATTTTTAATAATGCCATGTTCTGACGGGCATTCGAACAACGTAGTTCGCTCTCAGAATTACGTACATGAATTAACCCGTTCATACAACACTATTCATAATTCATGTCATCAGATGTTTTTATTTCAAACTTTTTGTTTCTTGTTTTACACCAAAAATGTAACATATTTTAGTGAATTACATAGGAATCTAAATAGAAAAAATAATTCTCTTTCTCCTGACTATAGTATGAACCCATATATATTTACTTTTCATTCATGTTTTCCATTTTTTCTGAAAATGTTGTTGTTTTTAATACATTTTTATATTTTCTCAATTCAAATGTCACATACTGTCACATATAAAAATTTGGAGAATTTTTTGTTTGAGTTTCTCCCCATTTGTTTCTTGTTTTGTACGCTAATTAGAACCAAGGGAAAAGAAATGCATATTGCATTATGTAGAAAACAAAATTTACATCCTGCTGCATATATAAAAACTCTACAATTTTTTACTTTTCATTCATGATTTTCAATTTTACTGAAAAAGTTTGAAAATTTCATAAATATTTTCAAACTGTCAAAATTAATTTATTTTCGATAAATACTCTCAATTGTTAGGGATGGGACAAATTTATTGGTTATTCAGAGAGTGATTCGAATTGAACTACGTACAAAAGTCGGTGTTCGCTCAGACAATTTTGTATGGGGAACTAAGTAATTACTTCATAATTAAGAGTCGAACAACGAATGAGAGAGCGAACAACGCTCGTCTGTACATGGCATAAAACAAGTCAATTCCTTTGATCACATTTGACTAATGCGGTGTACACAATAGCATTTTTGAATGGCACTTTTGCCCAAATTTTGCTTGTTTGATAGTGTGGCCTCACATGTTTGTCATTCATCAGGCAACCACAAAAATATTTATGGTTGTTGGACAGTCAGTAATTGATAAAAAAAGTTGACAGTCAAAAATGATAGTGTGTACACCGCTTAAGATGGATCTATATAATGCCATGTACAGACGAGCGTTGTTCGCTCTCTCATTCGTTGTTCGACCCTTAATTATGAAGTAATTACTTAGTTCCCCATACAAAATTTTCTGAGCGAATACCGACTTTTGTACGTTGTTCAATTCGAATCACTCTCTGAATAACGAAGAAATTTGTCCCATCCCTAACAATTGAGAGTATTTATCGAAAATAAATTAATTTAAAATTGAAAATGATGAATGAAAAGTAAAAAATTGTCTATGCAAATTGTATGCAGAAGGATCTAAATTTAGTTGTCTACATAATGCAATATGCATTTCGTTCCCTTTTGTTCTAATTAGCGTACAAGACAAGAAACAAATATGGGGCCACCCAAAAAAAAATTCTCCAATTTTTTATATGTGACATTTGAATTGAGAAAATATAAAAATGTATGAAAACAACAATATTTTCAGAAAAAATGGAAAACATGAATTAAAAGTTTATAGATATGGGTTCATACTATAGTCAGGAGAAAGAGAATTATTTTTACTATTTAGATCAATATGTGATTCATCCAAATATGTTACAATTTTGGTGTAAAACAAGAAACAAAAAGTTTGAAAAAATAAACTCTGATGACATGAATTAAGAATAGTGTTGTATGAACGGGTTAATTCATGTACGTAATTCTGAGAGCAAACTACGTTGTTCGAATGCCCGTCAGAACATGGCATAAACTTGCGATGATGAGGAAACGATAACACAAACGCGCGAATAAAAATAAATTTTACCATGCCTCGAAGTAATGCCATGTTCTGACGGGCATTCGAACAACGTAGTTCGCTCTCAGAATTACATACATGAATTAACCCGTTCACACAGCACTATTCTTAATTCATGTCATTAGAGTTTTTTTTCAAACTTTTTGTTTCTTGTTTTACACCAAAATGTTAACATATTTGCGTGAATCTCATATGGATCTAAATAGAAAAAATAATTCTCTTTCTCCTGACTATAGAATGAACCTATATCTATTTGCTTTTAATTCATGTTTTCCATTTTTTCCGAAAATATTGTTGCTATGAATAAATTTTTATATTTTCTCAATTCAAATGTGACATATAAAAAATTGGTGAATTTTTGTTTGGGTTCCCCCACATTTGTTTCTCGTTTTCCATGCTAATTAGAGCAAAAGGGAAAGAAATGCATATTGCATTATGTAGATTACAAAATTTACTTCCTTCTGCATATATAAAAACTAGAAAATTTGTTACTTTTCATTCATCATATTCAATTTTACTGAAAAAGTTTGAAAATTTCATAAATATTTTCAAACTGTCAAAATTAATTTATTTTCGATAAATACTCTCAAATGTTAGGGATGGGACAAAATTCTTGGTGATTCGAATTTACAACGTACAAAAGTCGGTGTTCGCTCAGAAAATTTTGTATGGGGAACTAAGTAATTACTTCATAATTAGGGATCGAACAACGAATGTGAGAGCGAACGACGCTCGTCTGTACATGGCATAATTATTTTGTTATGAATGAAGCAAACAATTCATAGTGTTCCCTTCTCGATTTTGGATCGTAACGTTTCATTCCTTTTGCAATTGTAAAAAATTGCCGTATTTATAAATCCAATATTAGGCAAATGGAATGTGAGATAAGATACAAAATGTGCACATCGTAATATATATTTCAAAATTAAATCAAGATTGAAAATGGGACCCATCGGCCCACTTCTTCTAGTACCTCCTCCACAAAGGGTCAACATTTTGAAAACTTGTAAATCTGAAATGAAGAGAGTTCCTCGGTTGTACCTTTGAAAGTTTTGTGAGTTTAAGGTCAATGTTGTTGTTCTATAAGGTATTTAAGTTGCAGACTCCTTCCTCTGTAGTTGATTTGTTTATGTTTTCTAGATCTGTTAGAAACATACAAATACTTGTTCCGCGTTTGTGTCCTTTATTGGAAAAAGCCTTTTTTGTACGAATTTCTAGAATTTTTAACACCTTACCGCCTTCTCTTAAAACATTTAACTCTTCCTTAAAATGTTATCGAACTCATTTATACGATTACTTCAACCTCAATTCATCTTAAATTCATAGGTTTTGCTTATTTGTTTGTGTTTTTATTGCATAACTGATTTCAACATTTAAATAAATTTAACTATAATATATTATATTTTTTTTATTTTATTTTTTTTTTAATTGATAATTGTGATATAATAATAAGATATTTGAACCTGTAAATTGAATTTAGTGGTTGAGAGTAGATATAATATTGAAGTCCTTTGCCCTATGTGATAGGCCGCTGCATCAAATAATGGAATAATAATAAAAATGTTTTTGAAGTACAATGGTATAACATTAAGCTAATACACTGTTAGTTTTAAGCTTTTGGAGTAGTTTATATTTTGTTGTTTTTTGAATCGCTTTTGGCCCTTTGGGCTAGATTCTCGTTTATGAAATAAATTGAAATTGAATATCCAATTTCATGGAAACTTTGCACATCGTAATGTGTTATCTTACATAGATCAAGTAACAGAAGGAAAGAGACGATGGGCCCCGGTCCTCTCCTTCTGGTACCTCCCTCACAGAGTTTCAAAAATTTGAACATTTATTAATTCAGTAAAAGCTAACGGAACGGAAAATAATACTTTTATCAAACCTAAATTAAGACCGAAAATCGGACCCACCATTCCTTCAGGTACCTCCCGCGCAAAGGGTCAACGTTTAAAAAATTTTTAATTCAGTTTGAACCGAATGGATAACCGATTTGGTCCATTGATTAAACATCGTAATCTTTTAACAACCCTACATTGATTTCGTTGACCCAATGGATTCAAATAGTCAAAATAATCTTCATAAAGTAGGTTAACTCGGCAAAAAGTTCTGCTCCTCTTCAACTATTTAATAAAATCATATAACTTACGACTGACACTTTTTATTAGGTACCCTTATATGAGTCTTCAACATATACATTACAACGTAATCTTGCGAAAATACGCACCAAGTCCTTAACATTACAAAAATCGCATTATAGCTTATATGCGAACATGGCCTGACTGCAAACAAAACCATAGACAACAAGTTGCTCTATTAACTAAGAACGCAAAATATGTACAGAATATCAATTTTTCTCCAAAAAAAAATGAGTTGGGAATACAATTTAAACCGAATTATCACACAATTCAACATTTCTTTCGTGAAGATATTACAGAACCATTTTCATTAAAAATTAAAAAAAATTATCAATAGAATTCATGTTCTGAATTAGCGCTGAAATAGACGTTGCTTTTCTTCTAATCTGTTAATATAGGTTTAACTTGTCGATACATGAACAAATTACTTATTTTAATATTTCAACAACATTTTATTTTAAACAATTAAAAAAACTAAAATATGAACAAAATCGGTTATCTACGTAACTAAATTTGCATATTTATTTCCCTTCTTTCTTGTTGTCAGATTCGTTTGCTTCTTGAAGGAGAAGTGATTCAATGCCAACCTTTTTCAGTTCTTCGATGAGGTCGCCACTTTGATGCATTTGTAGAAGAATATCGCAGCCTCCAACAAATTCACCATTGATGAAAACTTGTGGAATTGTAGGCCATTCCGAGAATTCCTTAATTTCTGTAATGGAAAATAGTATTTGTTAGTTAAATCAAATTTCATCAAATTAAAAAGAAATCTGTTAAAAAAATAAAATCTAAAAAATTGTACATTTTCGCAGTTCTGTAACAGACCAAATAGTAGTCAGAGAACAAATTAGAATTAGAATTCAATAATGGTATGCGAATCACTGAATAATTATGAAAATCCGCTGGCATCTTCTTTTTCCCATGCCTTTGAAAATTATCTAAGTCAATGTAGGTATCAATTGAAAGCACTGATTACAAAAATATAGTTATCACACATCGAAGTTTTCCATACCTCCCGATATATGGGTCTTCAAAGTTGGGTAAGTACTTTTCAATATAGTTATTTTGTTTCATTATATCGGGGTTATCTGTGGTAAAAATTATCAAAATGATCTGCAACCTGGCCCTTTAATAGACTTGTACCCAGTGTTGCCGAAAGTGGGCATTTATGCCCAAAAGTGGGCATAAATAATGTAAAATTTAGGACTTGGGCAGATTTTGGGCATATTTTTCGTTTCCGGTATATTTTTTCTCCTATATGTTCAAATGGACCTTAAGCTTTATTTTTGTCTGTAGTTCTGGTCGCTGTAGAGCTCACAACTATGACCCCAACAATGTTTTAATGAAGATCATTTAATATTTGGCCGGTTGCTCCAGAAATTATAGGCCAACTTTTTCCCACTATCAAATGTCGCGCAAACGTTACAAAATATTTAATGTTTTGGTTGAAACCTATAGATTTCTGTAGTGATCGGAAAGTATTTATGGGATAAAATTGACCAAAATCTTTATTAATGTCTAATTCTAATCGCTTTATAGACCATATGTATGATCCGAATACCATGTAATATAACCGGGAAGTGGATCTGGGCATCGAAGAACATAACATTCTATGGTGGACATGTTTTATCCACGAACATATTAAATAAAATCATTTTTACTTTGAAATCATCTCAACTATCTTGACATATGTGGCCGAATATATCAAAATGCTCATATGTGGACAACCATTCACTGAAAATGTATATCCAGTCGTATTTGTGTGGGATATTGTATAGTCAGCCCCTTCCGAATATTCTGCTCCGCTTACTGGTTTCATTTTAGGTCATTCAGTCGGGTTTGCCGACATATATACAACCGCAATCTACGGTTTGCTGTGGTCTATGAAATTACTCTCTAATGCCAAGGTGGAACATTTTTTATTATATTGTGACCGATAATTGACCTAAATTTATATTAAGTATACGTATTAAGGCCTTTCATGTTTAGACTATACAGTATTTACCATTCGTTTTATATAAGGTATATGTTTTTATTAAAGAGTGCCCTAGAGGCCACATATCCAGATTTGGTAAAATATTACGATGTGCAATCAATGCATGAAATCAATATTTACAACCATTTAAAATGTAGAAGCGTTGACCCCTGGGTTCCCATCTTCGAACTTAATCTATGTTTGGTAAAAGTAGGTGAAAGTTTGAATGAGACATTCCGTTCAACTGATATTGAATGAACGAATTTTAAAAATTTCGACATTTTTGGGGAACTTGATTTAAATTTGGAAAGAAAATTACTCTATGCTAAGTTTGGATGAAATGGGTTACTTCTTTCGACAGATATCGTCAAAACAGACAGGCGGTCATTTGTAAATGGACTCTAAATTTAATCGAATTTGGTCCAAAGACACATGGAGACTAAACGAATATTTCGATGAGGGACTTTTCCGCAACAAAGTACAAACTTTTAAAACAAAGACATTAAACGGCATGTACATTAGAACTTTTTACCGGGTTAACCTACTTTATGAGGATTTATTTGACATATATGCAAAGGAATTGACAATTGAAACCCACTGGGTTAACGAAATCCGGTTAAATGTAAACGTTCTATTAACAAAAAAATATTCAAAAATAAAAATTAATTTTGTTATTACTTTTCCCATATTTCCATGCCGCAAAAATGTGTTTTTTCAACATTTGAAAAAATTTAGAACAAAAAGGACACTTGCTTTTTATACTTAACGTCAGTGTATACTTTTTCAACTCTTGAATTTTTGGGCATAAATTGTTGATTTTGGGCACTTTTTAGGGAAATTTTGGGCGGAAATAAAATTTTCAAATGGCAACACTGCTTGTACCAACAAAAATAACAACTTACTCTCTCTCAGTTCATCACTTTGCAAAACATCATGGGCATCGTATTGTACAAGGAAACAAGGAAACGATAACACAAACGCATATCGTTTCCTTGTGGTTGTTGTGTTTTCGATAACATATAACGCGACGGATGGCTCAACGCGAGCATTCTGCTTAGCCCTTTAACACGGCAAATCTGCAGAATCTGCAATAATGTGCAATGCGACGGATGGCTCAACGCGAGCATTCTGCTTAGCCCTTTAATGCGGTGTACACACTAGCATTTTTGAATGGCACTCTATCCCAAATTTTGCTTGTTTGATAGTGTGGCCTCACATGTTTGTAATTCATCAGGCAACCACAAAAATATTTATGGTTGTTGGACAGTCAGTAATCGATAAAAAAGTTGACAGTCAAAAATGATAGTGTGTACACCGCTTAATGCCATGTACAGACGAGCGTCGTTCGCTCTCTAATTCGTTGTTCGACCCCTAATTATGAAGTAATTACATAGTTCCCCATACAAAATTGTCTGAGCGAACACCGACTTTTGTACGTTGTTCAATTCGAATCACTCTCTGAATAACTAAGAATTTTGTCCCATCCCTAAAAAATGAGAGAATTTATCGAAAATAAATTAATTTTGACAGCATGAAAATATTTATAAATTTTTCAAACTTTTTCAGTAAAATTGAAAATGATGAATGAAAAGTAAAAAATTTTATAGTTTTTATATATGCAGAAGGAAGTAAATTTTGTAATCTACATAATGCAATATGCATTTCTTTCCCTTTTGTTCTAATTTGCGTACAAAACGAGAAACAAATGTGGGGAAACCCAAACAAAAATTCTCCAATTTTTTATTTACATATACATATGTGACATTTGAATTGAGAAAATTCGAAAATATATTTAAAACCACAATATTTTCAGAAAAAATGGAAAACATGAATTAAAAGTAAATAGATATGGGTTCATACTATAGTCAGGATAAAGAGCATTATTTTTTCTATTTAGATATATGTGTGATTCACGTAAATATGTTACAATTTTTGTGTAAAACAAAAAACCAAAAGTTTGAAATAAAAAACTCTGATGACATGAATTAAGAATAGTGTCGTATGAACGGGTTAATTCATGTACGTAATTCTGAGAGCGAACTACGTTGTTCGAATGCCCGTCAGAACATGACATAAGACTTTTCAATATAAAAAGTCGATTAATCGATTAGTCGAAAGTCGATTTATATATTCCTAGTTCAGAAAAGTTACGTGTTGAGGGAATTTGTCGTGCAAAATAAATATATTCAGGTTCAAATTGTAAACCTTTTAATTTCAAATAAAAATGGCTGGACTCATAAGACAAGTATTCAGAACCAACTTCACACAACGTTTACCTGTTGTCCTTACCCAATCACATAGATTCTACTCGGCGGATGCACCACAAACCTTTACCAAAGAAGTGCTGCAAAAATTGGTGAACACCAATAAAGTTGTCGTGTTTATGAAAGGCAATCCCGAGGCACCTCGTTGTGGTTTCAGTAATGCTGTGGTGCAGATCCTACGTATGCATGGTGTACAATACGATGCCCATGATGTTTTGCAAAGTGATGAACTGAGAGAGAGTAAGTTGTTATTTTTGTTGGTACAAGTCTATTAAAGGGCCAGGTTGCAGATCATTTTGATAATTTTTACCACAGATAACACTGATTGCAACGATATAATGAAACAAAATAACTATATTGAAAAGTACTTACCCAACTTTGAAGACCCATATATCGGGAGGTATGGAAAACTTCGATGTGTGATAACTATATTTTTGTAATCAGTGCTTTCAATTGATACCTACATTGACTTAGATAATTTTCAAAGGCATGGGAAAAAGAAGATGCCAGCGGATTTTCACAATTATTCAGTGATTCGCATACCATTATTGAATTCTAATTCTAATTTGTTCTCTGACTACTATTTGGTCTGTTACAGAACTGCGAAAATGTACAATTTTTTTTTCTTTTTAATTTGATGAAATTTGATTTAACTAACAAATACTATTTTCCATTACAGAAATTAAGGAATTCTCGGAATGGCCTACAATTCCACAAGTTTTCATCAATGGTGAATTTGTTGGAGGCTGCGATATTCTTCTACAAATGCATCAAAGTGGCGACCTCATCGAAGAACTGAAAAAGGTTGGCATTGAATCACTTCTCCTTCAAGAAGCAAACGAATCTGACAACAAGAAAGAAGGGAAATAAATATGTAAATTTAGTTACGTAGATAACCGATTTTGTTCATATTTTAGTTTTTTTAATTGTTTAAAATAAAATGTTGTTGAAATATTAAAATAAGTAATTTGTTCATGTATCGACAAGTTAAACCTATATTAACAGATTAGAAGAAAAGCAACGTCTATTTCAGCGCTAATTCAGAACATGAATTCTATTGATAATTTTTTTTAATTTTTAATGAAAATGGTTCTGTAATATCTTCACGAAAGAAATGTTGAATTGTGTGATAATTCGGTTTAAATTGTATTCCCAACTCATTTTTTTGGAGAAAAATTGATTTCTGTACATATTTTGCGTTCTTAGTTAATAGAGCAACTTGTTGCCTATGGTTTTGTTTGCAGTCAGGCCATGTTCGCATATAAGCTATAATGCAATTTTTGTAATGTTAAGGACTTGGTGCGTATTTTCGCAAGATTACGTTGTAATGTATATGTTGAAGACTCATATAAGGGTACCTAATAAAAAGTGTCAGTCGTAAGTTATATGATTTTATTAAATAGTTGAAGAGGTAGCTGAACTTTTTGCCGAGTTAACCTACTTTATGAAGATTAATTTGACTATTTGAATCCATTGGGTCAACGAAATCAATGTAGGGTTGTTAAAAGATTATCTATCCATTCGGTTCAAACTGAATTAAAAATTTTTTAAACGTTGACTCTTTGCGCGGGAGGTACCAGAAGGAATGGTGGGTCCGATTTTCGGCCTTAATTTAGGTTTGATAAAAGTATTCACCCCTATTCCGTAAGTCGTCGTCGTTGTCGACGACGTTTCTCTTTCGACATCACTTCGCATCGACATCGACATCACTTCGACACTGATTTGGTATTCTGTAACACTCATGCGACAATGTCGACTATTTATCGATAATATCAATAAAAACAAAAATTTTGTTGCATATTTTTGGGCAAAAATGTGTTTGTATCCTTCACCGCACTGTGGCACAGGGCATTATGTCTTGGTAAATGTGTTTGCAACGACCAAAAAGAAACGAGATAGACCCATAGTTACTTTTTAGTATATAGTATGTACATAGAATTATTTTTCAGTCGATTTGTGCATGTCCCTCCATTCATGTATTATTTTAAACAAGTTACATGCCACCATTATGATCCGAACGGGATGAAATTTGGAAAAAAATCCATCCAATTGGGATGAAATTTTCTTTCCACATAGACATTGACATTGGTAAAAATCGGTTTAGATTTATATATAGATCCCATATATTTTTCTTTATTTACACTTTATTTTGCATTAAGTATTGAATAGATTCTAGAATGATATATCCTGTTCTTGTCCGGTCATGTTTTTTTTTTTAATTTCAAAAAAAAAATGTTCAAACGCTTCAGTCGTCAACAAAAACTATGACGAAGAAATCTTCGACATCGTCGTCGTCACACATTGTTACGGAATACCAAAAATGTTTCAATAGTTATCGATAAATGTCGACAACGACATAGGGAATACCAATTTGCAAAAGACGACTCTCTTCGACGTCGTTTCGTGTCGACGACGACATACAGAATAGGGGTGATTATTTTCCGTTCCGTTAGCTTTTACTGAATTAATAAATGTTCAAATTTTTGAAACTCTGTGAGGGAGGTACCAGAAGGAGAGGACCGGGGCCCATCGTCTCTTTCCTTCTGTTACTTGATCTATGTAAGATAACACATTACGATGTGCAAAGTTTCCATGAAATTGGATATTCCGTTCTCTTCATTTCAGATTTACAAGTTTTCAAAATGTTGACCCTTTGTGGAGGAGGAGCCGATGGGTCCCATTTTCAATCTTGATTTAATTTTGAAATATATATTACGATATGCACATTTTGTATCTTATCTCAGATTCCATTCGCCTAATATTGGATTTATAAATACGGCAATTTTTTACAATTGCAAAAGGAATGAAACGTTACGATCCAAAATCGAGAAGGGAACACTATGAATTGTTTGTTTCATTCATAACAAAATAATTATGCCATGTACAGACGACTTTTGTACGTTGTTAAATTCGAATCACCAAGAATTTTGTCCCATCCCTAACATTTGAGAGTATTTATCGAAAATAAATTAATTTTGACAGTTTGAAAATATGAAATTTTCAAACTTTTTCAGTAAAATTGAAAATGATGAATGAAAAGTAACAAATTGTCTAGTTTTTATATATGCAGAAGGAAGTAAATTTTGTAATCTACATAATGCAATATGCATTTCTTTCCCTTTTGCTCTAATTAGCGTGCAAAACGAGAAACAAATGTGGGGGAACCCAAACAAAAATTCACCAATTTTTTATATGTCACATTTGAATTGAGAAAATATAAAAAATTATTCATAGCAACAATATTTTCGGAAAAAATGGAAAACATGAATTAAAAGCAAATAGATATCGATATATTTTCAGGAAAGAAATAACGACAGCCAACCTGTTACAACAACAACATACAGATTTTCTTTTTTGATGATTATGACATTCTACTTTGTATTTTTGTACCATACTTGCACGATGGTGCAATAATAGAAGTTGGGTATGTTTGTGGGCATCATAGACTCGCCTTTGACATTTTTATAGTTGCTTCCACAGTGGAAATGCTCTTGCTTATGACATTCTACTTTGTATTTTTGTACCATACTTGCACGATGGTGCAATAATAGAAGTTGGGTATGTTTGTGGTCATCATAGACTCGCCTTTGGCATTTGTATGGTTGCTTCCACAGTGGAAATACTCTTGCTTCCATTCCATGCCCCTGCTGCTACCCACTTGAAGACCGAATTTAAGCTTCGTGACCCACATCTGCATCAGCAAGTACAACTGCTAAATTACTACCATCCCGACGGGATTTCAAATAATTTAATTAGGGTGTATATTTATGTCCTTGGCCCACTTATAAGTATCAGTTGATGACCAACATCTTCCATTAGGATAATGTTTCATACCGGTAGAATAGCTATCAATGGCTTCTGTTGATACACCCATATGGATCAGACAATACGTTGGACTTAGTCTTTTTTAAGTCAAATTTGTTAATTTTCTAATTAACAAATTACTCATTTTTTGTTAAAAAAAATAGAATTACAAGAAAAAGCTTAATTATAAAAGGAACACTTGAATTATTTGGAGAAGCTTTAACGTGGATAATTTGTCTTTTTTTCTCGCAAAAGATTTTAATTTTAATATTGACTTGGTGTTTGTTTACCGACAGAAAAAAAAATGATCGGATTAAATAGTCTAAACGTGTTTTTAATTTACTTAACCATCAAATTTGCTCGTGTGACCACTGACTTTAGGATTCTTGCTGGTTCTGGAACATATAATATTAATTGGACTTGTTGAAACGTATGGTAATATCTTCATTTCACATTGAACAAACCCCTTTGCAACGTTGCCAGATCAATTGAAACAAGCAAATACTAAACGATTACTCTGATTTCTCTTGTTGGCACATCTGTTTTATCGTTATCGCTATCGTACAAAATTCCAATTCGAATCGAAATGGATTTTGCCATCACAGTAACTTCGTGGAATGTGTGAATTATTGGGGAAAAAAGTAATAAAAAAAGTTATTAACAATAAAATTAAATGTATTTTTTCTTCATTGGGAACAAAGACAACAAAATTCCAATTAAAAAAAGTTGCAATTTAGATATTCTTGAAATGTTTGTGTGGTGAATTTGTCGAAGTGTTGTCCATGAAAACTGTGTGTGTGTTTTTAACGAAACTAGGTGGAAAACAAAAAAGAAAAGAAAATTGCAACACCATCAGTCGCTGACAAAAAAAAAAGAAAAATCCAATATTCCCCAAATACACAATCAAACGAAAAATAAATAGAAATAAAATTTACACAATTGTTAACCAAAATTTTAAATATTGAAATCTTTAGTCCAATATTGAAGTCGTTTGTAAAACAAGTTACATTGTGAAAACATAAAAATAGACATGAATCGTACCGATGGTTTGGTAAGACGTACTGTTCGCTCCCGTGAAAATGGTGCTGATTCAGGCAGTGCGTCCGGAAATGCCAATACACCCGACGACAATCAAGACTTGCAAGAAAACAAAGATCACGAGGATAATATCGATGATGGCGACTCCAAAGAGACACGTTTAACGTTAATGGAGGAGGTGCTATTGCTGGGTTTGAAAGACAAAGAGGTTAGTTTTGAATGAGAGTTTTTAATGAAAAACAAAAACAACAACTACAACAGTTTGGTTTCACAACAATATACTGTGGCTTACAGCAGATTTGGACTATTCCAGTATAGCTGCATTTTCTATTATTTGCATTTACATAAATGTCAAACAAACTTGTTTTTACATTTGGCAATTATTTAATTTCCACATTGTCTGTCAACAAGCTGCTGAGACCACCATCATCACCATCGTCGTCGTCATCATTACCTTAATTACAATCATAATAGTAATCAAAAAAAAAAAAAAAAAAAAACTCAGCACCTCATCACCAACCAGCATCATCATATTCCACATCATCTTTTTTTTCTTCTTGTGTTTTGTGCAGTTTATTTGTTTGTGTATTTCATGTGTTATTTCTCCTTTTATTTTTTCTCAAGTGTTTTGTGTTTTGATGACGTTGTTCGTTGGTGTTGTACTTTGTTTTTTTTGGATATTTCTTATCTACAAGTTATTTAATTGATTAGGTTGGGGGAAATGTAAAGGAGAGAGACGGTGAACGGGCCGCGAGCGAACGAGGTGGGGATAAAACCGATTGTTGTGGTGACATCCATCTGTTCGTTGTAATAAATTCTTAGTCATTGCGGCAACTTGTTGGAGGTTGCATTCATCAGCTATTAAGGCATATAAACCACATTTGGCAAAAATAAAATGCGTTGCAAACATCGTCAATGTTTTTGTTTTTGGCTTATAATTGAAGTCATTGCCAAAGATCGTACATAGATCTAGAAGTGAGATTTTTGGGTTATGACTCTTGTACGTACTTTGAATAAGTTCGAAATAATGGTGACGAAATCTATAAGTGCAAATCATAAAATTTTATAAAAACCTAGCCACCAAAATTAAATATAGGAAATGGTTTCTGAACAAAGTTGAACAAATGTACAACTGAAATAAATATAATTCCGAGAGCATTTTAAGACGCTTACCCTATTTAACAAACTCTTGGAGTTTTTAGAATGTTTATAGTTTGTACCTAAGGAATAAGAACTTCTTCAAGTACATACAGCTGTGTTCATTAAAATAGTAGTGCAGTTTACTTCTAAGTACTAAACTGTAAAATTGTTAAAAAAAACACACATTTTTTTCTAGATCAATTTCGCAAGCTTTTGAGTCGCTTGCTCAGACCATAGTAGCATCTGTTGGCCAAAACTATCCTTCTCCAAATTTCAAAACTGATGTCATTCGTTTTATTTATGGTGGTACCAAGGTATATAAAATCTTTAACTACCTCGAAGCTGTAGTTCTAAAGTTCCACAGTTGATCTGAGTCTACTGGACGTCTTGCGCGTTGATACTATCAGCCTGGTTTTCTCGCCATTTACTGCCACACCCACTTTGGTGGACTCCTTCTCAATTCGTTCTATTATCGCTCTCAATGTTCGACCCATTATGTCGATGTCATCGGCATAGGCGAGTAACATGTGTTGTTTGGTGTACAGAGTGCCAGTTCCAGCAGGATGTTAAAAAGATCACACGACAATCTGTCACCTTGTCTGAATCCTCGTTCGGTATTGAAGGGCTCCGATAGGTCCTTTCCAACTTTAACTGCTGACCTTGTGCCACATATATATTAATTTTCCAGGAATGCCGAACGTATACATGGCTTTAAACACCGCTGAACGGATAGGGCTGTCGAATGCGGATTTATAGTCGACGAATAGGTGGTATGTTTCGATGTATTTTTCGTGGGTTTTTCCAGGATTTAGAGCTGAGTGAAAGGCTGGTCAACGGTGTATTTGCCAGGTCTGAAGCCGCATTGATATGGTCCGATGATGTCATTGACCATTGGCTTCAATTGTTCACACAGCACACTGGATAGCACTTTATATGCGATGGGAAGGAGACATATTCCTCTATAGTTGGCACATATCGTCTTGTCTTCTTTTTGTGCACGGGACACAGGATGCTGGGGTTCCAATCATTGGGTATGCATTCCTCTAGCCAAATTGTACTAATCAGCATGCACTCTGACCACCAGTCGTGAATAGTTCGGCTGGTAACCCATCGGCACCTGCGGCTTTAATTTTCTTCAGCCGATTAATTGCTACTCTGACCTCATCTTGTATACCACACTCTATACCGTATTATTGGTTCTGGGGTATCTCTTCACCGCTACTATTTGATACCAGAAGTTTTTTAAATTGTTCCTTCAACGCTGCCTGTATTTGTCGCCAGATTTCCTTCTTCATATCTACAGAAGGATGTGTCTGCACCAAGGCTTCGGTTTGATGTTTTACTCGTTGGTAAAACTTCCAGACTTCATTCTGGCTCCTATACATCTCGATTTGCTCTTCTCTCCTTTTCTCCCGATAATTTTCCATCGCTACTGTCTGCAGTGTTGCCCTATACGCTGCGTTCTTCGCCTCAGTAGCATTACGAAACTCCTGATCGTACCACGGGTTTTTGCTGCAGTTTGTAGGGAGTGGCCAATTCTTTGCCATTGTGCATCTATATTATTATCGGGACAAGGAGTGCTTTCGTCAAGCAAGTGGTAAGTTGAGCGTAGTAGGCTTCTGCTATATGTTGTCTTTGAAGCTTTTCGACGTGGAGTTTCCGTGTTACAGTAGATCGGACCTTTGCTGCTGCAATAAGACGGTGCGAACCTTGGCTGCCGCAAGGTAATTGTCCGAATTTTCCGACGTTTGGACCAAAAATACTTTCCCTTCCGCTTTTAAAGCCAAATTCACGTTTCGTTTCATGACAGCTACAATACAGGGCGTGATAATCTGATTTACTTAAGCCAGTCTCTTTCCATCGCATTTCCTGTAAGGCAATAATATCGGCTTTGTATTTCTTGAGTACGTCCGCCTAGGCGAAAACTACGCCTGTTCTGTACAACGTGCGCACATTGCAAATGCAGATTCGCAGATCGTGGTCCTTTATAGCAACAGCCCTTTTTTATATGTAGTTCTTATGGGCGAACTCGCAGGACATATTAGCTCACCATTTCAACGGACGATGAAAGTAGCTACCCCAGATGACACCGCGGGGATGAAAGAGAGGCCAAGATATGCCTGGGCTTCGCCATGTTAAAGCCAATCAGAGCCGTTGCTTGGTATCTATGATCACCTACGTCACCCGTATCGCTGTGTACAGGAATATAAAAAACGGATAGACAGATTTTCCGACTAATTACAACCAACACGTTTGATATACGAGTCAATAATACAGAAATTCAAAGGTATCTTTTCATAGGGACTGATATAAACATTCACCACATATTAAGAAAACAAAATTTGAAATTACAGCTAATTCCGTTGAAAAAACACATCCACAATCCTCAAAATACCGAAAATCAGTGGTACCGATATATGGGGGCTATACCACTTAAAAGTAGATCCATATTGATAATTTTTGGTTAGGTGGTTTTAACCCAATGAGAAATTAAAATATCAACCTACAGCCAATTCGATTTAAATCTTGGATATTCTTGGATAATGATATACACTTGACCAAACTAGGATATACACTTGACCAAATATTTCGAAGAAAGGGTTAAAGTATCTACCTTATTGAGGGAGTGGTGATATCCATCAATTAGCGTGCGAAATCCCGCAAAATAGTATTGGAGGTCTACATCTCGGTTTCATTTGCTTTGTCTGTAATATGACAAATGTTGTGAGCCATCTCTAGCAAACTCGTCAACAGATGGTGTCTATTCTAGAAGTACTTAATGTCAGAGATTTTCAAAGTTGATATGGTCTTAACCAACCATGATTGCTACAGTGAATTTAGTTCAACAAGAAGGAGTAATGAATTGGGAGTAGGGTGTGAGATGCCCGTTCATGTTTAATTGAACTATTGATTTGTATATTAATCACCCCACATTGAGCAAGCTCCTCCACAAGTTCAATGCATTTGCTATTGTTGTGGGTAGGAACCCACGACTTACTTGTACCAAAAAAATAATATTCTGCTTTTGTCATTCCTCAATCTGTCAAGACACCATAAAGTTTTGAATCCATTTGCAGGGTGCACAGTGGCCCTGCATTTAAAATTCAAAAATATAATTTCTACTATAAATTTAAAAAATAATTTAATACACAAATGTGAATTTAAGTCGCCTAATCATCTAAAATAATCAGTTGATATATTTTTTGAAAAAAAAAAATAACAGTGCGATGAGTAATACCGGAAGGTTGTTTGTTGAATGTTCGTGTGATTGTGCCACAACAATGGTTTTAATTTTCAATAAAACATTATCACACTATACTACTGCCGAACGTGATGGGATTTGGCTACAACAATTGAGATAAAGAATCAAGTAATAAGAATTATCAACAGTTTTAGTTTTTATTCTTTTTTGAAATTGAAAACTGAATAGTTGAATGATAAAAAAACAAAAAAATTCAAATTTGTGGGAGATGAAAATAATGTGTTCAAAAGAAATAAAAGAGACAAAAACAAGTAAATCAAAATACATATAAAAATTTATTATCACATTTAACCCTTTTGTAACGATAAATTCAGTTTTAGATATTTCTGGTTGGCAATTTTCAAATTAAAAAAAACACATTTTCTTTTAAGTGTTCGTCTTTCTCTTATCTCACGGTTTCATAACGTCTATTTTACACGTCTCTTGTACTAGTCAACAAAAAATGGAACTTAATTTTGTCATTTCTACATTTAGTTTCATTTCATTTTTATATAAATTTGTACTGATAAAAATTGTTGATTGTTTTCTCTTGTATTTTCTGGTTTTGTTTACTATTCTTTATTCTTTGATGTTGTTTTTTTTATTTTTGCGCCAGTATTCATATGTTCACGCTGTGCTTCATTCATTTAGCGAAACACCCCCATGGCATCGTTGACTGCTATCACTTTTAATTTTAGTAATTGATACTTAAAAAAACCAAAATATGTCATAAATTCTTCCTGCAAATAATTTTCTTAACTATCAGTGACACTATATATGTATAAAGTGTTGTGATTTTTGTTTTTTTGTATTCACTCAACAATTTATGGTGAGTAAATTTATTCGATTGGGTATTAAAGGGGTTTCCAATAAGAATTTGCAATAAATAACATGCATGCGTGGAACTCGACCTGGTTTATATGGCATGGCCACATATTTCAGTTGAAACACTTAAAATTGTTCGTTCAATTTTGGTCGGATTTGAGTTCATACAACGTCTTCTTCTTTGTAGCATAGACCATGACTTGACATAGCCTCTAGAGGAATCATGTGGTGGTGTTAATCGACTGGTTAATTTCTTGAGAAGTTATCAAACTCAAATCAATTGTAACGTGTACCACACACGTTCAGGGCCATATCATTCAATTCGGTCCAAAAACTATTTAGAACAAAATATCTCCAGCCTGATTTTTTAAATCAATATTTAAAAATATTAAAAATATTTTTTCAAATGTCAAAGCTAACAACGAGAATATTCCCTGATTGAGGCTCAGATATGTGGCATTGGAGTCGAAGGTTGTTCCATGCATATTATTAAAACGCACTTCTATCAGATTACTTCAAGTAGAAATTTTCCAAAAAGAAAAAAATATGCAGGAATTCTCTTCGGTCTCTGACTAAGGGATAACCGCTTTATCGCTGACAAAAATTGTTAACATAAGTCGACTTCTGTGATAAAGCTATACACGCGGCCAATTAAAGGCACACTCCTGCTTAAAATGAAATAAATTATGTTTTGATCAACACTGTTTTTATTTAAATTTTATTTGCTATAGTATAAACACATACATTTTATTAATCATTTGAATGCAACTCTTATTTAAATATTTGAAATTAACGGTTAAATATGTAAATATTTTGTAAATAGTACCAAAAACTACATCTCTGAATACCTAAGATCAATCTAATTTCAATAAAATCGCGACACTCCGAGTTTTCTCAGGTTTTACAAAAATCGACTTGTTTATGTTCATAATTTTCTAAAAAATATATTTAACTTGTTTTTATTTCATATTTATTTTTTCTCTTATAGGGTTACACATCATTTTGGAATGATTGCATATCGAGTGGCTTGCGTGGCTGCATTCTTATCGAGCTGGGCTTACGTGGACGTATTATGATGGAAAAGTCTGGCATGCGCCGACGTGGACTATGTTCAAGGTGACTACCAACCTCCCCACAAAAGGACAATACAATTTCTGTGCAAACTAATACCAATGTGTTTATTATAATCACTTTTAGAAAAGTCATATTGAAATCGGATCAACCAACCGGTGATGTACTGTTAGACGAAGCCTTAAAGCACATAAAAGAAACAAATCCACCCGAAACAGTACAGAGTTGGATTGAATATTTAAGTGGTATGTAAATAGTGGACAAAATATATTATTTTTTCAATTTGAAATGATTTCTATATTTTGATCATTTATTTTTCATTTAGGTGAAACTTGGAATCCATTGAAATTACGCTATCAATTGAAAAATGTACGAGAACGTTTGGCTAAAAATTTAGTCGAAAAAGGAGTATTAACAACAGAAAAACAAAATTTCCTATTGTTCGATATGACAACACATCCACTTAGTGATAATGTGGTCAAATGTCGCTTGGTGAGAAAGGTAGGTGTATGCAAATGACTTTATTTATTTATTCGAAAAATGCAATTTGAAGCCATTAAGGCCGATTTCAATTAAATTGCAAACTACATTACTCCATTTAACAAGATTTCTTAATGATATCTTAGAAGGTATTATTCTAAAAATAATAATATATTTGAATGTTTGGCACGTGGCTTCAATCTAAGGATGAAGCCATATATATAGAAATCATTTCAAATATATATAAGTATAAATATATATTCTGCAAGGGAAGACTATAGATTGGAACTGCATAGCTGGCCACAGGCCGATTTATCATTTTTAAGAGGTCTACACTAACTGTCAAATCTATGAGATAGGTGTTAAACCTTTTCACATATCGCTCATTTGCAAGCAAAATCGGCATAAATAAAAAAATGATTTTGCAGAAAATGCGTTTTAAGTTTTCAATCGACTCACAGCTTACAAGGAACAGAAGAACTTCTACAGCTTCTCAATCAGAGTGTGCAAAAGATATTCATCTGAATTTTTTACAAAACATGATTTCTGATTTCTGCATCATTAACTCAAAAAACACGATTTTTGATGTATGCCGGTCTGGCAACAAATGAGCGATATGATGTCCTCAACGACAACACCCGTAACGATCTTTAAGCCTTCTAGAGGGCGTGGAATGAATGTGGCTATAATCGGTAAATTTATTGTTAGTTTTTTAATCTTCGCAGTAAACATTGTGTGTTGGCGTTTTTGGTAGCCATCTTCCACGTAAGGATTGTGGAAATTCCTCACGTGGAAGATGGCTACCAAATCGATGAGATAGGTGTTCAAACTTTCACATATGTCAAACCCATACGTTACACGATCTCTATGCCGTCTGGAGATCTTAAAATATAATTGGTCGAGATGTATTATAGCTCCCAAATATATGTTGTGTTCCGATTTCATGTTATATTAAACAGGTGTTGGATATAGTTTTTATATATAATTTTGTACTATTGATTTCATATGATAATGCACCGAATTAAATTTGTTCAATAGAGTTTTTTTTTTTAAATCTCTTTATTTATTATTTAAAATTTTTGTTTTTTTTTATTCTATTTTATAGATACAAGATTCCGTTTTATCGAAATGGGTCAATGATGCGCAACGCATGGACAAACGTATGCTGGCTTTAATATTTCTGGCCCATGCCAGTGATGTCATTGAAAATGCCTTTGCCCCACTTAACGATGATGACTACGAAGTGGCCATGAAACGTGTCAGAGAGTTGTTGGACTTGGATTTCGAAGCGGAGGCTGCAAAACCGAATGCCAATGAAATTCTATGGGCAGTTTTTATGGCTTTTACGAAATAAAATCAAATTCTTCTTTTTTAATCAAATTAATATTATTTTCTTTCCATTTTTTTGTGTTTAACATATTTCTCTATATATACATATATTATAATTTACGTTTTTAATTAGTAAATTAAAATAATAATAATAATAAAAGAAAAGAAAATTATATATACACAAAAATAACAACAACAACATATACATACAAACATAAAAAATAAAGAAAAAGAAACAAAACATATACACTTATATAAATATATAATTTTTCAAAAAAATACAAAATAACAACTATTGCCACTTATGTAAAAGAAACAACTGTTTTCTCTCTGTGTTTAAAACATATATTTTATTTTTCTAAAATTTAAGAGAAATCCACACATACACACTCCACTCTCTCACACACACACACACACGTCTTTAATGTTACAAAACAAAAGAATGATAATGCATATTAAGTAGAGTGCAGTAAAAAATAAATTAATTAAACAAAAGTAAAAACAAAAAATTATTTTAAAATTTAACTCAAACAAAAAAGAAAACAATGTTTTATATAGGTTTTGATAGTAAGCAACAACAAAACAGAAAAATTAAAACCATTAAAAATTTAAAATATATTATTAAATAAAAATAAAAAAAGAAAATACTTTATTAAAGTAAATATAAGAAGAAGAATTAAACAAATTAATAATCGCATTCTTTTTCTCTGTGTCTTTTCTTTTTCAAATTTTTAGCCCTAAGCTACAATATATGATGTATTGTTTGTTTTTCTTTTATAAAATATTTATTGACATGTTGGGGAATATGTTCCCAAATGAAAGAATTCTATAATTTTTAAATGAAACACTTCGAGAAAAGTAAGTATTAAAAATGTGAACATGTTTGTTTTTATTATTTAACAGGAGAGACGCTTCATTACGAAAATTGCTAACAGAGTTACTCCGGGTAGGTTACTCTGGCTTTTGGTAGTGGCTTATTCTGATTATGTGGTTCGTTTTTACCAATGATACTAGTCATTATCAGGATGCACTAAAACGCCTAATGCGCATATTTCAAGAACTCCAATGGTGGGATGTCAAAGGATTACATCTGTCTATGGGAAACATAGCTGAATACTATCGGACGCATTCAAAGGTTGTGACTTAAATAATCAGTTGCGGACAAGGAAAGTCTCGGATAAAATTACCGAGTGACAAGGATCATTGGGTTGATGAGGCGACTATTAGTTAACTATTTTGTCTAAAATAATCAGGTGTGCATCGCTCCATATTTCTGCCGATTTCAGAGCATTCCTCCAGCTGCTTTAAACTCGATCATAAATATATATTTTTTCGAAAAAAAAAATAATTTTTCGAAGCGCATTTTGTTTCGTCTTTACGGTTGTATGTCGTTGTGATACATATTTGCCACCAGTGTTCAAAAGTCATATAACCGTTATTAAAACTGTATGGTAAATGAACACATCTAGAGCAGACATTGGAGCTGAAGTAAATTTTCCGTCGCCGTCGCCAATACCACATTTTATTACAAAACCGCCACAACATTTTTTATATTCAAATATTGATGATCAGATCTACATCACGATTAACATCGGTGGGGAACTCGAATATATGCACCAGTTATTTTAAGTTAGTCGGCCAATCAGAAGTTGACATTTTTAATCGGCCAAATTTTTCGAGTAGAAAGATTACAAACACAATTTTGTTTTGTGTTTTCTTAAATTTGGTTCAATGTTTTAACAGTTTTGTGGGTTCAGGAACGGGTTTCGAATAAAAAGTTGAAAAACTTGTAAAATTAGTAGATTCTTTTAAGTTCTGAAACGAAACTAGTATTAGATCTCTTTCCGCCGAAAAGCTACCACCACAGTTTACGATGGGAGATGTTGCAAGATTCATCCGAAGGGCTAATTTATCCTAAGTTTTGGGCGCTGTCGGAATTTCCGTTGTAGTTCTTAGCCAAGTACCTAACTAAACCCCCAATTTGTGAATAGCCACCCACGATTCGATTGAGCAAGGTGGTTAATCGTAAATGCCAATTCTTGAAACGGTAAATCCGCTCAGTTTCAGACAAAGTTGTCCAGTTGTAGTTGTAAATAAACATGGGTTTTAACACATATAATTAGAGGACTTGAATCAGAAAACGCCGTGACGTAGAAAAGTATTTACCGTTAATCATACCATAATGTTTGAGGACGTCGACAAACAAACGTTTGATAAACAATTGTGTGTGTGGATGAAAGTTCTACTTAGAGTTCCGAAGAAAGAAGTCTTGACCTCGTAGATTGAAGCAGAAAGTTTCCCCTCGGTGTGGTGTTATTTTCGTAGCATTTCAACCTCTAAACTATTCCAGTACTCCACACCCTGCACATGTGAAAGATTGAACAACGTCATAAATTTATACAGTCGCAGCTATGGATTGAAAATAAATCCAGAATCTTATTATATCTAAACAGCTGGAAGTATATTTTAGTATACACTGTGCAAGGGCTAAAAACAAGTAGGACTACGTTCCTTTGTTCACCATATTGGCTAAGTTTTCTTCCCTAAGGTGGGATATGTTACATCAGCAGCATTGTACCACAGTATTGGGTAAAAATAAAGTGAGCTGGTACTTACTGTTATCTTGTATTATTATAGCATGAATACCATCAAAATATTTTTTAATTTGTATTTCTGTTTATTTTTTAATGTTTTTACATAATTTCTAAGATAAAAATGTGTACGATTGTTTCGGTATATATATGTGTGTGTATTGTATTTTGTTTCGCCTTGTATAATAAATCGTAATGAAATAAAAACTAACATGCAATGAATAAAAAAAAGAAAACACAGAAAATTGTATGGGTATATATTTTTAATTGTTTATCTATTTTTTAACAAATTTTGAATGTAAGCATTCTTTTAAAGAACTTTATTGCAAAAAAAAAAAACTCGAAAGGAATATAAATACAGTAATACAGCACAGAATTTAATAAAAATCCATTTTAATTAAACATGGTACACAATGTATTGGTGTTACAAAAACAAGTGAGCAAAACTTAAAACTTCATTGTAATTCCGTTACAACGAAAAATAAACGAATTTGTTACTTGGCTCATCAACATCCTTCATTCAATTTAGTGGTGGTACCATGTCTCATTTTCAATGAAAATAAAAATTTGCAGAAGAAAATAAAACAAAACAAAAAAACCACCGAATATAATCTATAAAGTAATCATTTTAATATGTATGTATATATGTATATTTTATGCAGACAAACAGAAAAAAAATCTATGATAAAGCGAATGTATTTTTGTAATATACTTTTCGTTAATTCTTTTTTATTCTTCATTGTAGAATATCACCACACTCAGTGAAGTTGGAAATGCAAATAAACAATTACAGGAATAAGAAAATAAAGCAAAATAATTATCATCGAATTTGTATTGAACTTTTGTTAAACAATTGAATTGTATTTAAAAATGAAAAGAAACCAACCTTAATTTGTGGTGTTGTATTTTCTATAGATCTATTGTAAATGTTTCTTTTTGTTGGTGTTATTATTTTGATTACTGTATAACGCAACGTTTTGGTTGTTGTTGTAGTTGTAATTTGAAATGAAAAGAAATATATGTTGAATGTTTATAATTTAATTTAACTTCCTTTTACCATCGCCTAGAACGTGCTATACGCGATAGACGTGCACGATTCTGTGAATAACTGCGACATGTAACAGAGGCCGCATTACTTTTTAAACCTAACAGCTAACTTAATAATTCTTTAATCTCCTTATGCATATGACATAAGAAATCCACATAGCTAGCTGAGCCATCTGTGCCACGATCTTCGATTAAGAAATGCCGGAATACACTTTCCAATTTATCGTTTTGGCGAACACATGTTACCTAAAAAGAAAAAAATATTGAGCAAATGCATTTACATATGTATTTTTTGATTACATACCCTCATGTAACGTGTACGTTCACTCATAATCCTCTCAATAATATTGGTAACTCGTTTCGCCAATGGAGTATCGCCGATTATTGCAAAACGTTCAGCATTAACCTGTTGTGTACACTGTACGCCAAACAAGGGTTGGATGAATGTCTGAGGCAATGACTGGCCCAACCAGACAAAGAAATGCACACCATTTTCCAAGATATATGCACCGTCGGGAGACATTTTCTCATGCGTACAACGAATTGACATGGGCAAATCGGTGTCATCGGGATCCACATTGTGTATGGGTATAAATCTTGGATATAGATATGATACGGATGTATTCAAGTCCATGGACAATACAAATTGTATGACATATGAACGATCGTCCAGTGTCATATCGGAACCACCAGATATGGCATCGTTCTTGAGCAAACAGGATACGTAAAGGGGTAATAGTTTCAAGCATTCCGGTAATATAAGTTGGCCAGCTGACGATGGTGTGGTACAATGTTTACGATAGCATGCCAAAATCTGTGCCGAGCGATGTATGAGATTATCTTTAACGGCCTTGGGTGTAAGTTCCATAAGTTTGAAACAGGCTTGTTTGGCAAAGAACAACATGATGGCATCAAGATCACAACTCTTAAAGACTTCGGCAATGGTTGTGGTGGCTTTAAGGGCCAAATTAAGGATACGTAAACGACGCTGACCACTGCATGAAGTATAGAGTAGAGCAATTTGTAGATAGACATTTTCCTCGGGTGGCAATTTATCATCATGTTTAATTTCAATGGCAATCGATTTACTGCAATCTGGAGAAAATAGACATTTTTAAATTTCAATACACTTTGAACAAAAATCATCTTCAACTTACCAACACTGCCCAACTCAACATCTGTGGTATTTGTCATGAAGAAATGTCCATAGAAATCGGTGGCTCTTACGCCAGCCGAGGTGCGTACACGCATAACAGCATCAAAGGCAATTGGACGAGAAACATTTTTAATAACATCCTCAATTAAACGTTTACCATCAATGTCAGCCTGCAGCGAAATAAAAAGAAAACAAAATAATAATCATTAAGGAGAATTGAAAAGAAAAAAATTGTTATGGCTCACCTGGAAATATGTATATTTATAAACCTCACCACCGGTCAAACGTGCCACCTGACCAATTGTGGCAATATCAATGTATGAATTGTTAAACAAAAATAAATCCACCGAACAGCCGTTCTGTACACATTCCTGTCCCAAATTATTATACGATTGACATTGAGGTATGAGTACGGTTTTCTCTTTTTCAGTTCCCAATAGTTTGCGATCGTCACGATTCTTTAGTTTTCCCGGTGCCTCGGCAATTGGTAGTGTGGAATTGAATACCAATAGTTTACCGGCACAATTGGATGCCTTTAATGCCTCGAGACCAGCTTGTATGGCAGGATACAGAATTGTTTCGGTTTCCTTGGTGTCGACAAACATTTTTGGTATTTGTTCCATTAGAGCATCAATGACAGCTTCAGATTCTTCGGGATTACACAAGAAGCCATCCAACAAAGGCATAAACATGTCCTGAAATAGATTAAATAAATTATTTTGTGAGTATATAATAAGACACGCAAATGAAATTCAATTGGAAATAGCGAATACCGTCATATATTCTACTTACATGTACATCACCTACTACCATCATTTGTGGTTGGGCCAGGCTGCTCTTGATATTATAGAAATGTACCGTGCTATTGTAGGTAATAAAACCAACACGCATTTTCGATTTATCTTGACCCTGATCAACGGGCAAATGTTTTAAGATATTTTTAATTTGTGAACACAAAAGATGGACCAGTCCCGATTTGATGGTATTATAAGAGACATCAATGACAAATATAAAAGCTGGAATTTCGGGAGGAGTATTATTCTGAAAATATTATTTAGAACATAATTAGTAAAAATAGACAATAGTTTTATATTTCTCAAAACATACTCTACAATAATCCTTGGTGGCCAAAAATTCATAGGTGCCCAAAACCAGTTCAGGACGTTCATATTTATCCACACGTTGTCCAGTATGATCCAAATGTTGGAAATATTCCGTTGGCACTAGGAAAAAAGAAAGAAAAGGCACATTTATTTTACAGCCACAATACAATAACTGCCACTACTGCTACTTACCTTCAGTGCTACCTTTACACATTAAACATTGGAAACGACGTCCAGCATCAACAAATTGCATATTCGGTGACATGTAAGCCTTGCAACGATTACAACGGATTGGTCCCAATTCACCAAAATTAACAATTGGTGGTTCATATTCACCCTCAGCAATGCGTGCATATGGTGATACAATCAATGAAAATGGAAGAGCGGTGGTTTTTAGCGTATCTGCTGTGGCCGGTACAGAATACAATGATGATCTTATAAATCTTGGCGATGAATTGCCTTGATCCTGTACCACATATTTGGTTGTCACTAATGGTGGCAGCAGACCAGCTTGATTGGTAACAAATGCACCGCCAGCATTGCGTTGATTTTCAGTCATAACTTGTATGGGATTTGGCATTTGATCGGGATCGAGACGTCTTTGTTGTTGGAATTGTTGTTGTGGTGGTTGTTGATACATACCGCCAGCTGGTTGCTATACAATACAACACAATTCGTGTTACAAAAATGAGAGGTAGAACTAAAGTTAAATGGAATATAAAGTGGTTTCCAATAGGAACATGACAACTTTTTAATTAACCAAAATAAAATGCAAATCATGAAGCAGATTTAACATATAAGGGAGGAAATCTAGAGTCTTGTGTAAAATGTCAGCTAAAATGGTCTGTGTGATTCCCAATTCTTGAGAATGACATGGATTTCAGTGATTTGGATCCTTTGTTATGGACGACTGAAGTAAGCGATATTCTCAACATCTCGACCAACACACATGCAAAATGTATGCTCAACATTTTTGAACTCAACTTGTTATTACCTGTCCTGGAGCGAGAATTGCAACCAAAAATTGAAGATAACGTTGACAGTTCGACAACTAGCGTACGGATGCGTTCACAATGTAAAATTCAATGTTGTCATGTCACTATTGGAAAACCCTTTACTTACATTATAACCAGGTCTTCCTGGCATTGGTTGTTGTCCGGGATAACCACCAGGCATTGGTGGTTGTCCAGGTTGTTGCGATGGATAACCAGGCATTCCACCGGGCTGTTGTCCTGGATATGCTTGTTGTTGTCCTGACATTGGTGGCATACCATAGGATTGCTGTTGTCCAGGCATACCGGGTTGTTGTTGACCGGGCATGGGTGGCATACCGGGTTGTTGTTGGCCGGGCATGGGAGGCATACCGGGTTGTTGTTGGCCGGGCATGGGAGGCATACCGGGTTGTTGTTGGCCGGGCATGGGAGGCATACCGGGTTGTTGTTGGCCAGGCATGGGAGGCATACCGGGTTGTTGTTGGCCAGGCATGGGTGGCATACCGGGTTGGTGTTGGCCAGGCATGAGTGGCATACCGGGTTGTTGTTGGCCGGGCATGGGTGGCATTCCCGGTTGTTGTTGCTGTCCAGGCATTGGAGGTTGTCCAGGCCTTGGTGGCATTTGAGATTGTCCACCGGGATAACCTTGATTGCTTTGTTGCTGTTGTTGTTGTTGACCTGGCATGGGTGGCATCATGGGGGATGATTGCTTTAAAAATAACACAAAATTAAAATTTATTAAGACTATTTGAAATTACAATACTAACAACAAATACATACCACTGGTTTTTGTTGTTGTTGCTGTGGTGGTGGCATATGTGGCAAACCTGGTAAATTTGCACTATTTACAGTCATTTGATTACCGGGACCAGGAATATTTTGAGCTGGTGGAAGATTTTGTCCTTGAAGAACTGGTGTACCTGCAGTTGGTGGTCTAGATGATGGTCCATTTGGATAGGGTGCAAAATTGTTATTATTATTTACTGCAGGTGGAGCACCACCGGCCATAGGTGGTGGACCGTTTGATAACGTTTGCTGCTGTTGAGGTGGCGGTAGTGAGCCTCCCATAGATGTGGGTGGTGCAGGCATATTTGCATTGTTAAATGTTTGTGGACCTGGTGGGCCGGGTGGTTGTTTCATGGGATTTAAATTCATGCTGCCCATCGATTGTGTTAACTAGAATGAAATCGAAAAAATCGTATTTTATTTAAATGGGCAAAGAAATGGAGAAAATAAGAGCTGCTGAATTTTTTGATAGGAACAACAACAATCCTAAAGTTCTGCAACATTTTTCTGAAAGACTTTTTTATTTATATACAATACGTAATTCATGTAAGTTCCGGAATAATTTCTGATTGAATGCAAAAGTTCTAAAAATGCATATGCTCATAACTTCCGACATTTACGTACAGTAGACCATGTTTATAAAAAATGGACATGGTTCATTTTAATAGAAAATTTTTCAAAATTTCCCTTCGGGTGGGAATTACAAACTTTGTCCCATGGACAAAATCGCGATTAAAAGTTCATCTCCTAAGGCAATTTAGAAAATTCAATGGAAAAATGTAAATCAATATCCCAACAATTAGGGAAATTAATTTTAAGCTTAAGTCTTGAATAAGACCTGGTCGAGGATTGCTCTTAGAGGTGTTTTTCTTGTAGAAATTCACACTTCCTGCAAAATTCCACTGGAACGCAATTAACTATGAAAATATAAGTATGACTTTCTAGAAGTTGATGTCCCTATTACCTACTTCCCCTGGAATGGTGTACCCGGTGTTGTCATCTATCCATAAGAGAATGTCTTAAACGGCATATACATTAGAACTTTTTACCGGGTTAACCTACTTTATGATATTATGGATTTATTTGACATATATGCAAAGGAATTGGCAATTGAAACCCACTGGGTTAACGAAATCCGGTTAAATGTAAACGTACTATTAAATTCCCAACCAAATTATGAGCTGAAGTTTTATTTTATTTTTAAATTAATTTCCCAGCACACCCTTCCTCTTAATTTCACATATTAATCTACACTTGTGGAAGAGTTCATTCAAGAATATGACCTACATTCATTTTTTAAACAACAAACTGATCTTATCACACTACACTCGTAAACATATTTTGATTTTCTTATTGGAAATGCAAGACAAAAATCAAAGCCCCTAAGCCTCGACTCATCTGAAGATTATGATAGTGACAAAGATGTTGAACAAGCACACACGCTCATGCACAGTCACGAAGAAAAAACGGAAGTTTGATAAAGAAACTGTGTAAAGACAATAAACAACAACAACAAAATCAAATTATGAAATATGAACCCTATGAAGCATACAACAGTAATGTCAGCATAGATAATGTGAAAAAAAAAGAAAAATGCAAATCTATAATTAAACAAAGATCGATAAAAACATTTTTTGAAAGTAAACCCTTCATACCTGCTGTTGATAATTTCCATTCATGATATTAGGTTGCTGTGGTGGAGCTGCTACTGCTGCTGGTTGTTGCTGTTGCATAGGTGGTGGCATTTGACCAGGCATAGATGTAGGAGGGCCTGGCTGTGGAGCGGGCCAGCCGGTTGGGGGATATTGTTGCTGTTGAGTTGGTGCACCGCCTGGAGGTGGCATCATTTGCTGAGTTGGTGGTTGCATTGTTGGCAGAGGACAATATGCATTTGGGTTCATCATTTTTCCACACTTATTGGTATTCTACTTTTCTTTTTTATTTTCACAATTTTCTCAAGCACATAAACTTTTCTCTCCGCTGTTTCTCTACAAAACTCCTTAGCAAGCTAATCGATTTGTGGAAAAATATCTTAATTATTTTTGTTTTATTTTCTTTATTATTTTGCACTTTTACCCGTCGATCCTCGTTTGTTCAATCGTTCGTTGGATACTCTGGTGGTGTTCGCACACACAGTATTATTAACACGTAAACACTACAGTTGCAATGACCAAACAAATACACACCTAATTAGCTCTTATTTCGGTTTATCGAATACGTTTGGCATTTGACAATTGACGTGCAAGTATTCCAGACAAAATAATAATGTAAATAGGCTTAAGAAAATTTATTAATTTTCTTTCTGTATTGAAATACAAAATTTTTCTCTTTCAACACTTCCACGTCAGCCCAACATTAGAGCTGGCAAGTAGACGATGTTATTATCGAGGTATCGATAATATTAAACTCGATAGTATTGGCACTATCGACATAAACGAAGAAGGCCGCGAGAGAAGGAATGTTGGATGAAGTTGAAGAATCAAAACAAAAGCAAACAAGTGACATTTTGCCACGTACATTTCAATGGGGGTATGTTCAGTGCGTATGTTATTGCCAGTTTGAAATAAAGTTTTACAGCAAAGGGAAAATCTAATAAGAATTGCATGGTACAATTATAAAAGCTAACAGCAAAACCCAGCTGATCTGATTCCAACGTAATACTAGTGTCAATATGAATATGACAAATTATGTTTGGGAAAAATGTACTCCCGTATTACATTTACTCAATCTATCTGCTGGGAAAGTTCGAGGAAGCAAATCTTTCTTCATGGAATAATTCGCAATTCCCAGCATTTTCATATGTGTTACACATATAAGTGGCAATGGCTCAATCATAGGAAAGATGTGGAAGCAATAGAAATATAAATTTAATAGATTTTCATTCATGTATTTCAATTTTATTTTGAGAATTCGAAAATATAACATTTTCAAAATAAATATAATTTGTTGATAACTTTTTTGTTTACATTTTTCTGTCAAATGACTTTGATAAGGTCACCCAGGTAGCAATCGAAATCGGAAAACAGCTGTTTTTTCTCAAGTCTAATGTCAAAATTTTGATCTTTGTTTACGTTTTGACAGTAAACTTGAGTGGGTGCCGATATCCAGCTGGTCTCCCTGGGTGACCTTATCTATAGGCCTTCCTTATAACAACAAATTTGCATATGGGTTTTTGTATAATTTGTTATACAACAACACTTGCTGTTACCTTCTATTATTATACCATGTAAAAATTGCTGAAATATCGTTATGCCATGTTGTGACAAGATTTTAAACCATGTTATTTGTCTAAAAATTACAGTATGTTTTTTCAACTACTTCTAATCGCACGGAAATTATGGTACAATAATTACATGGTAGGATATATTGAGGTGAACGACACTAAAGCAACTCTGTAAGTAGTGGCTTCTTCTGTCAGATATAAAATAAATATACGCAACAGAATTTTGTGTATATTTGACATTTTTTAATACTTGACTAAAACGCGAAAAATGTATGAAACGCCATGATTTCTTCCCAAAATGTAGTAAGGAATGTTTTTTTATTTTCAAATTAATATACATGATTACCGTGACGTATACGCTATGCAATTGACGTTTGAGATTGAGTGGATTTAGTAGTCTAAACGTTTAAGTACCTTTAGGTGGGTTTTATTGGTAAAAAACCAAATGTTTATTGAAATTATATCTATTTATTGGAATTAATTTTGTGTGGTAAATAGAGGTAAACTGACGCCGATTTATAACTTATATCGCAATAATGTACATTATCACGACTGAAGCTATAGTCTAAACGCGCCTCTTGCCGTGCGGCAAATAATATCCTATCGTTTGTAAACGCAGAATATCATATCTATATCTAAACCAAATAAACAAATATTTTGTATATATGTAAATTAGTATATTTTGTCTAAAATAATACAAATGTGATGTGAAATGTCCATAATTTGTTTACAGTGTTAATGCTACATGTTTGTCAAACATGTTTTATTATAAATAATTTGTATATATGTCAAATAATTTTTCATAAAGTAATTTAATCTACACTATTATCATTTACTACGTTTTCATTTTGTTCTATCTTTTTTCGACGACCCAAGGCATATGGTGGTTCACCATTAGTTTTCACATAAAATGTACCTCTTTTAGGCGTTGATGGTTCACCGCCCATTTTAAATTCCACACCAGATGTGGATAAAATCCATTCACTATCCGATTGCCTTTGACATAATGTACCCCAAAAACCTTTTTTACTCGTTATTGATTCGGCAAAATAATTATAGGCTCGGGAATGGGAACAACCATATATATAGCATTTCTTTTGATCTTTGCCAAAGTTAGGATAAAATGTAGCATGACCAACGGGCTCTTCAAAACCCAAACTACTGCTTGTCTGTATTGATTCAACATAATCGGCATCCGATGGATCCAGACGCTTATTATCATTTATATCACGAAATTTAGGTCCAGCAGGATCCAAGGCAAATATTGTATTTATGCGAAATGGATGAATTTGTTTACCAGCACTTCCGGCAATTTGTGCTCCCAGAGAATGTCCAATAAGATATACATCGCCAAAATACAGGTTTCCTTTCAAGTGTAGAAATCTCATAAATTCCGCCAACAGGAAGCCAAGATCTTCTATTAAATCGACTACGCCAAAATAATTTACATTCGAAGAGATTACACTCCAATCGACAACAATGACATTAAAATCTGTATCGTTGACACTGAATTTGTCATTTTCGTTGCCTGTCACATTATATACCTCAAGATCACTTAGCGGTAAATTTGTATCGTTGTTTGTACTACTACTGATGTTGTAGTGAATTGTTGTCGTTGGCTGGGCAAGTGACATATATGCATTTTTGACAGCTCGATTAAAAGATCCTTTACTTTGACTCATCCATCCATGGATAATAATTCTGAAATATTAAAAAAAAAGTAAAATGATATTATTATACAAAGAATAAACCATGATGAAATTATAAGGTGATGTATCAAAACAAAAACCTTTGTTTTTGTCTCGACCATCTGTCAAATTTTTCCATATAATATTTCACATGGTTGGCAACATCGCACATGGAATTTATGTAGAAATTACCATGATGCAATAATAAGGTGATGTATAAAAACAAAAACATTTTTTTTGTCTCGATTATCTGTCAAATTTTTCCTTATAATATTTGAAAAAGTTGGCAGCATTGCACATCGAATTCAAGTAAAATTGACAACTTTGACAGTTAATCAATACATCAGCTGCTTTAAATGGACTACATATTCATTGTGCCATGGAAATTACATACTTTGGCAGTTAATCAAGTCATCAGCTGCGCTAAATGGCCATCCAATAAACATAATTTTACATTTGAGAACTCTAGGTTGGCAACCCTTTTTATAATACGAGGTTTATCTGTATAATAGTATGTTTACATAGTACCGGATTTAGTTAAACCAGTGAGTTTCAATTGTCAATTCCACTGTATACATGTCAAATAAATCCTCATAGAATAGGTTAACCCGGTAAAAAATTCTAATGTAAATGCCGTTTAACACATGTAAAAGCATAATTGTTCTCTTCCTCTTTACTTTTTAAAAGAAAATCTTATAAAAGAGATAAAATGTCAAAATCGCCCTCAGAGTAGAAAAAATACGAGCGAAAAATGTCAATATTAGTTGGCAATTCCTCAAAATTATCACAATAACTAGTCATAATTTGGAATTATTGGCTACCATGACACAATAAATAGGTACCCAATTTAGCGCAGCTGATTATCCGATAAACTGTCAAAGTGCATAGATGAATTCAACGTGCAATGTTGCCAACCATGGGAAATATTTATAATAAATTTTATTATTATAAAATTTGACAGATGGCCGAATAAAAGCAGATGTTTTTGTTTTGGTACATTACCTTATTATTGCACCATGCTGCTACTTTTTTATTCGGGTTGATTAGGTACCGTAACTGTTTTCTTTTGGGTTCTAAAACGGAAATATTTATGGAATTGTCAAATCATAAGAATCGTTTTATTAAAACCAAAATGGAAACGTAGCCTAAGTCATTTTCAAGAGAAGTCTGCATGTGAAACATTTCGTTTTGAGGGTATGTCTGTTGAATTAAGAGAACCGTAATTTCTCATTTGCACTGATAAGTCTTAAACACATTTCACTTTCATCAACAAAGTCAGTCAATGTAAAGGCCACGGGTTTGTACTTGCTCTTTTTTTCATTCATAAGCTTAATGAAACATTAACGCTGGGCAATGCGGGAAATGCATATTGTATTTCCTCATTCACTGCGTTATCACTTTACTGGGATCATTAACAAATTGTTATAATTGATTACAGTCGAATGTGAATGTTGGAAATGAAATAAACTGCGATGCTGATCTGAATGAGGCATCTCATAATTCGAAATACAAATGACAACGAGAAAAATGTGTTTTTTTTACAATATTATTTGTTTGGCAATTCTCATTACATTATAATTAAAAAAACTCGTACAATATTTGGTCTGTTTCCGCACTGCAAGAATCTACTATTTTTACTATGATATCGAAAAAATTTTAAAATCTAGTAGATTCTTGCAGTACGGGAACAGATCAATTATTTATAATTAAATATCATGGAAATATTAGCCCCGTTTTTGAATTCCCCGGATAACTACACCACAAGAAAAAATATGTTTTAAATTTCAAATTTAAAAAGGGAAAATCGAATACAATTTCAATTAATAGAATTCTAGAATTCTAGCAGTTTCCGGAATAGAGCTAATATGTTACTTATGTATATATATATATATATATATAATGGTTGGCAACACTGCACATCGAATTCAAGTAGAAATTACCCACTTTGATAGTTAATCAAGACATCAGCTGCGCTAAATGGACTACCATTCATTGTGCCATTGTTTAACCTATTTATTGTGTCATGTCATGATTATATCCATGATATAATTATTCCAAAGTAATAGTACGTTTACATTATATCGGATTTCGTTAACCCAGTGGGTTTGAGTTGTCAATTCCATTGTAGATATGTCTATTAAATCAAGATAAAGTGGGTTAAACCGGTAAAAAATTCTAATGTAAATGCCGCTTAAGGCATAGCTACCATCTGATTACATTTTTGGTCTGTTCCAGTACTTTTTAATAGTATATCTATTGCTCTCAGAGTACAAAATAATCTAAAAATGTTCGGAAAAGCAAATCTAGTAAATATGCCAAAATTAGATGGCAATACTTCAAACTCAACATAACAGCAAATCAGAAGTAGGCATTCCTGTTTACCATTTTTACTCGGTCAAATGTTTCGAGTAAAAAGTTTACAAAGAGAACGCCATTTTGTTTTGTACTCTCTTAAATTTGATTCAATGTTTTACCAGTTTTGTGGGTTGAGGAACGTACCATCTGATTACATTTTTGGTCTGTTCCAGTACTTTTTAATAGTAAATCTAAACATTTCAAAATTGCTCTCAGAGTACAAAATAATCTGAAATGTTCGGAAACGCAAATCTAGTAAATATGTCAAAATTAGATGGCAATACTTCAAACTCAACATAACAGCCAATCAGAAGTAGGCATTCCTGTTTACCATTTTTACTCGGCCAAATGTTTCGAGTAAAAAGTTTACAAAGAGAACGCCATTTTGTTTTGTACTCTCTTAAATTTGATTCAATGTTTTACCAGTTTTGTGGGTTGAGGAACGGTTTTCGAGTAAAAAGTTGCAAAACATGTAAAATGAGTAGATTCTTTAAGGTTCTGGAACGGAACTTTTTTAGTTAAATCAAATTACTTTGTTAGGGGTGAAACAAACATTTCCGTTATTCCCTAGTGGATTATGAGAAGAAATCATAACGTTTCATTAATTTTTCATGTTTTAATTGTGTATTGACAAAATGTGCAATACACACAAGAACCAGTTGCGTATATTTATTTCATATTTGACAGAAGAAGCCACTACCCACATTGTTGCTTTTTTTGTTATTTACCACAAGCTGTGCTATAGTCACTTTTTTTGAGTTTCTTATTGCTGTTTTATGTACTAATTGTTCATATTTACATACATCTAGATAAACAAATAAAAAAATGTGAACTGAAATTTATCGATCATTGAAAAAATGTAAAAAATAAAAAAAAATAAATTTAGAATTTATTTGTAAACTGTCGTTTGTAAACACAGGTTTGCAGAATTACACAACACACAATTCAGAGTGGATATAATCTGTTTTTTTTTCAAGTCTAATGTCAATAATTTGGACTTTGTTTTTGTTTTCATAATGGATGTCAATTCACAATAGTGGATGTTGACAGCAATGTTGAGAATCAGCTGATATGCAGCTGGTCTCCTTGAATGATCTTTTTAAAAGACCTTGATGTTCGTTTACTCAATAAATGGTACAAATTGTTGTACCTTTACGCAAAATATAGTAAAAGAGAGAGAATTGAGGGAGCAGATTTGAGTATTTGCAAATTTTTACAATGAAAATTTAAGCAGTAAAGATTTTCCAGTAACGTCAGCTGATAATTAATTAGCTTTTTGTTATGACTTGCAAACAAACAAAATAATTTGTGCTCACGAAACTTGAATTTTTATATATAAATGGACAAAGAAAGTACAGACAACAATAATAAATAAAAACAACAACATTTCTCTTCCTATTATAATATTTGTACCAAACTTTTTGTTTTGATACATCACCTTATTATTGCATAATGAGACAAATAATATAGGTTTACACTGAATTGTCTATTATAAACTAAGCGTTATTATAAATAGTAATAATATTGGAAAAAAATATTGGAAAATAAAAATAAACAAAAAAAGAAAAACATAAACAACGAGTTTTTCAATTGACCTAGAGCCAAAACAAAAATCCACAAGAATAGTAATAATTTTCAAGTATACAATCAATCACAACTTTAAGCGTGTTAAGCTAAGGTCACACTACGCTAATATTTGACTCAAATGTCTATTTTTTGTTTGCCCCAAAAAATGTCAAATTTGCACACTCTTGATTTTGTGTTCACATTACACTCAAATATTTGACATATTTTGTTTGCTCAAACAGCGAGCAAATAGTGTCAAATAATGTAATGGGAAAACATGTTTGACGTGGGGTCACATTGGAAAATATATTTGCACCTTGAAACAGTTTGATCAAACTGTCAGAAAGCATACATTTATTTGCCAGCATTATTTATTATAAATTTGAAAATTTCCTTGCTACCACATTCTTTAAAAAGGTGAAACGTTGAAACTTTTAAGAGAAGTGATGCATTCTTTGCTACAAAAAAAAAACATTGCATTTACGCAACTTAAAAAAGTTCACGTAAGTATGTCTTTAAACTTACCGCGTTGGATGATCAGCATTGAAACCGGATCTTATGACACTATCCACATCGTCGGTGATTATTTCGCGGCCACATTCGGGAAAGTCACGTTTATATAAATAGAATTGCATTTTAACGCGATCATTGCTGACAAATGGTATCCAATGTTTGAAGAATTTTTTCAAAAATGACTTATCAAAGTGACGTTTGAAGAAACCAGTTGGTGCCTTTAGGGTATGGACACAAATGCGATCGGTGCCATTCACCTCATTCGATTCAGCAGGGGCACACGCCACTGGTGTTAATACTAAATGAATGAAAGAAATAACACACACACACACATAGAAACATAGAAAAAGCCGGCATTAAAACAAAGAAATCTCAAACAATAGCTTGGGTAACATTAAATAACATTCTAAAAAAGAAAACGTTTTTGTTTACCATTTGTCAAAAATATATTTAACACAATAAATAACAATGTTATTTTAATTAATTTTGACCACACCTCCGGAAATGCATACATTTTGTTATTGTTGTTTTACTTTTTTACTCTTAACAGATAATTTCACTTCGATTACGAATTCAAAATTCAATACGAAAATGTGTGACGATGCCAAAAATTATGAATGACCAATTTAGCTTCAGCTGCATGAAAAAAAAACAAAAATGCTACAACGCTGACCTGCTCAATGGTGAGTTAATAACCGACTGACCATTGTTTATTTTGGTTTTCTGATCAAGCAGCGAAATTGAAATGCCAGCCAGCCAGTATGTGATTTGTGGACGCACAGTGCATCCAACAAGATTGTTTTTATAGCCTCAACCGTAAAATGGAAGTTACATGAAGATAACTAGCATGTAAAGATAATCTCGAATTTATATAATTTTGAGAATTATTTAAAAAGTAAAACAATCAGGTTTTGTGCGATAATTGCTTAAATTTATTCTGAAACTTGTTGATAGTACATACTTTAATATTTATTATTGTTAACGAAAAAACGGTTTTGCGGATTTCAAAAACTGTTATTCGGATTTCAAAATCTGTTTCGAATTACGAAATCCACTCGATCTCAAATGTCAATTCTATAGCGTATACGTCAAATATAATCCACTGAATTTGTGAACATGATGAAATGCGGATTTACATATAACATTTGATCCTGATTAAAGGACGAATCAGGGTTTACTTTCATAATCAGGCTGAATTTACCATGATTTTTCATACAAATTTATATCATCGTGCGGCAGGGTTTATTTTAAAGTACATTTACATATACGATTTTAAATCGACTCGATTAACGAAATCCAAAAATACAACCTAATTGTTTACACATACCTTTAATCGTGATCTAAATACGGATCAGCTGATGTTTTTTAGTATACATACAAAATTATAAATTTGCTGCAAAAAATTTGTTTGCAATTTGAACATGAAACGAAGAATTACAACAATGGAATTGTTTTTGCAATGCTGTGATCGTTTGGAAATTATAAAAAAACAATGAAAAACACAAAATTTCTATAAATATTTGTTATTTATTTGCAAAACTTGCAACAGTTTTCACATGTTGTTTGTTTTTAAATTTTAAGGTTGCCAAAATCAAAATTATTTACAGGAAAACAAAAATTATTTACAGAATTTTTATGTTTTTAGGTGTTTTTTTTTACATTCCAAACGATCATAACATTGCTAAAACATCTCCATTATTGTAATTTTTCTTTTAATTTTCAAATTGCAAACAAATATTTTTGGCATAAATTAATAATTTTGTATGTATACTAACAAACATCAGCTGATCGGCATTTATATCATGATAAAAGGTATGTGTAAACAATTATTGTGTATTTCTGGATTTCGTTAATCGAGTCGATTTAAAATCGTATATGTAAATGTACTTTAAAGTAAACAAACAAACGATATACTTAAAGTATTGCCATGTTGGTACTTTGAGAAGAGAGATGTATTTTTTGGTACAGACGCATTGTTATTTTTCAATTTATCTTGATTTATTATACAATTTCGAGCAAACCGATATTAGTGGGTTTAATTTTTTTACATTGAACCGAGTCAAATACACCTTAAATGACTTTATGAGGATTTATTTGAAATATCTTTAAAGGAATTGCCAGTATAAACCCACTGGGTTAACGATATCCAGTACAATGTAAACGTACTATTCACCTACTTTATGTGGATTTTTATATCAAATGCAATGAAATTGACAATTTGATTCCACTGGATTAACGAAATCCAGCACAATCTAAACGCGCTTTTAGCTTAGCCATTAAATCGAGATAATGCATAATATCATCATAGATACTTTAATATAAACGTGACCTAATGTAAGTAAAATATATTCCAACAGAGTTGTTAAATTTTGGCGGTCGAAAAGGAAATCTATGTTCTTATATTCTCTGCTCCATCCCTTTGTATGAACTGTATTGGTATTAAAGCAATAACTACAATGTTCATATAGGAACGCCAACAGAAAAAGAGAACACAACATAAGTGTGTAAAACTATTTACTCCCGCAGCATGCGTCAAAGTTATCATGTGTATAACTTCTGATGGTGTTAATCGGTTATTGTAATTATTATCTCATTGTGGAGAAGACAGTAAATTAAAAAGGGAATGAATAATAAAAGATGAACAATTCGGTATGTATGTGACGTTTATACGATGGCAGAGAATGTAAAAGTAAGTTTGAAATGAATAAATAGTTGGATGCTTTATAATTTCTTAGTTTTGGGAACTCCTCCTTTATTTTAAACCTTCAAAACCTTTATTTGTGTATATCAATTATACAAGGTAGGGTATCTTTTGTCAACAAAAAGAAAATACACCTCTACATTGTGGCCTATAATGTCAGAATAAATAAAACTCATTGCAACAAGTCGTTCGGTTCATTTGACATATTTTTAACATTTTACCAAAAATGCAAAAAAATTAATGGAATGCCAGGTTTTCTTTCTAAAATTAAATTGGGAATATATAAATTAGATATGGATTAATTCACAAATCGATTTCGATTAACGAAATTCAAAAATACATCTTAACTGTTAGTGTATATACAACATTTTTAATTTGCGCCAAAAATATTTGTTTGCAATGTATTAATTGTTTGGAAAATACAAAAATTCCTTCTAAACACAATAATTATATCAATAATATGCATTTTCTTTCGTGTTTGCATTTGACATCTATTAAATATAAAAACAACATGTAAAAAAATTTGAAAATATTGTGTGATTTAAAATATAAATCGGATTTAAAAAATAAATAGAAATATAAACCCTGCTGCACGATTATTGAGCCTTTAGCACCGAATCAGCCTTTCATCATGATTAATTTCGAGGCAAAACATAGGCTTCGCATGGTACAATTTTCAAGGTAGGGCAGCATAAGTTGAATAACAAAAAAAAAAACAACTATGTAGGTTGTGGCAACAAGTGGTTGTGTTCATTTGACATACGATTTCTTTCCAAAATCTAGTAGGGAAAACCATGAAATATTTGTTTCATCCATAACAAAGTAATTACCTTCAGACCGGGCGCTTTAAACACATCATTTTCATTTTAATTAAGTTTAAATATATTTTAATTTATTTATATATCAAAATATGTATTTTGATTTGTAATAATTATACCATGAGGCTTCACAGAAAAAGCAATAATGTCAGAATATATAAAAGTAAATGCAACACGTCGTTCTGCTCATTTGACATATTTTTTTAACATTTTACCAAATACGCGAAAAGTGAATGGAATGCCAGGTTTTGTTTTCAAAAACGAGTTGGGGATATGATTTACGTATTGACTCATTCACAAATCATATATTTCTTCTTACAGATGTTGTAAAATTCATCTTCAAACAAATCCATTTTCGAATATATTTTGTTATATTTTTTAAAACAACGAAAAAGCCAGTGAAAATAGCCTTAATTTATTTACAAGATTTCGTAAATCCACATCATATAAAATGAGTATTTAAATGCGCTATAACTGAAAACCCTAGCTTCTTTGATTCCTATGTAACAGCCTATGTGATAGTATGTATTATCTAGATTTAATTGCTAAACAGAGCTATATTTGCCTCGATCCGTTCATCATATCATTACAACTTTTTAAACGACATATACATTAGAACCGGGTTAACCTACTTTATGAGGATTTATTTGACATATATGCAAAGAAATTGACAATTGAAACCCACTGGGTTGAGGATATCCGGTTAAATGTAAACATGCTATTACTAAATCGAGATAATACGGTTATAGCGTGCTAGTAGGGACCAAGTCGAGTATCCCTCCTTCTGTTTTACTCATGCATGCTTCCAAGTCAATTCTGATAAGACCATTAGATGTATGTTCGCAGTCAGATTCGAATTAACACTCCGGTTTTTTATCTTTAGAAATTTTTTAAAATTATTATTTTGTCATCAGTAGTAGTGTAACTTCGGTTAATGTGGACCACCATTTTCTTTTTTTATATTGTGGGCGTACCAAATGTAAAAAATGAAAACAAATTATTTTCAAGACATAGTATATTTGTCGTCTAAATATATTCCAGATCAAACATTATATATACATAATATATATATTGCCTATTTGTCAAATAAATCCTCATAAAGTAGGTTAACCCTGAAAAAAGTTAAAATGTAAATACCGTTTTAACTATAAAAATGTTATTGTATTATATTTAAAGAACTCAAAACTGCGAACAAAAACAACTTGACGGGTAATATGGACCAGTATGTGCGGGTAATGTGGACCAGTAAGTTAAATGTTAGGTTTTGGACTGGTTGTGATAAATTTCAATTTATTGCAATCTTGTGGAACAATAAATGCAAAAATATATGGGTATGAACCTATATATTTTTGGAATGGCCCCCATTTAAGGGTACCGCCGTATTCTGAAGGTCCTAGCTTCAATAAACAACCGAAGTAGCTGTAATTTCGCATATCGAGTTTTCAGAGGATGGAATACCTCCTCATGGAAATGTTTTTAATATGGGGCCATGTTTGAAACTTGTCCCCAAGAAAATGTCCCGTTGACATGAATTGAACGTACTTGATTATGTGATCTTTATGCATTTCTGAAACTTATGCTAAATATCATATCATTCGTCAAGATTAGACTCGTTTGCGTACAATGGAACAAATTTATGTAGAGCAAACTTTATACACGCTATTCTGTAGGCCACAGTCTTCAAAATTTAATCTCAATCAGACACCCGTTTGAAATATATGTGGAAGCTGTGTCTGCATCTGCACCATTTCCAAAATAAAACTCAATAACGTCATTCTAACCTCAATTCGATACGTTGTACAAAATTTACTTCAACTCCAACGAACATATATGGGAGCTATATCTAAATCTGAACCGATTCTAACGAAATTTGCAAAAGATTAATTTATATTAACTTCAATACATTGTACAAAATTGTGTGTCAATCGTAAAAATTTTAGGTCTGTAGTGCACAATTTACATAAAATCAGGGGAAATATATATGAGATCTATATCTAAATCTGAACCGATTCTCACAAAACTTATCACACATCATTCTAGACCCAATTCAGTACGCTGTTTCAAATTACGTGCAAATCGAATGATATATAGGGACCTTGATGCACCATTTACATAAAATCGGACGTAAATATATATGGGAACTATATCAAAATCTGAACCGATTTTCCCCAATGTCAGTAGGGTTCGTCCTTGGGGCAAACAAATGAGCTATACCAAATTTCATCCCAATCGGAGTATAAATGCGGCCTGTACTTTGTTTACAATTTAACACCAACAGACGGACGGATGGGCATGCATAAATCGAATCTGAAAGTGAATCTATGCATATTCTTGAAAGGAACCATGTGTCTATCTCATGTCTTTTGCCTGTTACAAAAATATGCTCAAAGACATAATACCCTGTACCACAGTGTGGTGAAGGGTATACAATTTTACCTTCCTTATCAGAGTATTCCTTATAAGAGTATAGATTTGTTTGAAAAATATGTCTTAAAACTTTGGGACCAATAAGAGTCTTCGTAAAAGTCTTAGATGAAGTTCGTTATAAGCGCACTGGACTGAACAACTCTGATTTTGCAATAACAATAAATGTTTCTCCTTAAAGTATGCTATAAAATTAGTCAATATACAAAATACTGCCTAAAAATACCGGATTTGGTTAATCCAATTAATTATAGTACGTTTACATTGTACCGGGTCGGTTTAAATTGTCAATTCCATTGTTTATATGTCAAATAAATCCTTATGAAGTAGGTTACAATGACATGTTGCAATAATAAGAGGTAAGTTATTGGTAGCTGCTGATTACGATATTTTTGTGCCCTTGTTCTGTCAAAACAATAACAGAATTTTGTCTTAAAATAGACAAGATATTAAAATATTTTCAAATTTAGATGTCATTAACATTTAACATTATTTCATTCGAAAGTAAAATCTTTCAATATTTTGGGAAGAAATATTATTATTATAATTATATTTGCAACCCCATATTGGAAAAAAATTGACATTGCCTTAATTTTTCGTGATATTTTCCTAATTTAATAAAAATATCTCAACCTGTTGAATATGTTTATATGTAAATATGACATAATAAGATGTTACACTAGACTACATTTTTTTTTTGTTAATTTCGTCAAGTAAGCCTACATCTTATTATTGTAGCATTGGTTAACCCTGTAAACAGTTCTAATGTAAATGCCGTTTTAGAGTAGTATTCAAATTATATAAATTTGATTTGTCAGCTCTTATTTGTTAAAAATAAATTTCACTGGTTTCATAATTTCTTCGGTTTATGGGAATTAATCAATTGTTGAGCGAAGTCAATAATCCTAGTTCATTCGAGAGCCAGACATGTACTTTTCTAACACAATTGGTTATTCCGATGTTCCAGTGAGGAATAATGCACATCACCATAAAAGCTATACTCCAAACATGGCTTAAAGCTAGTTTTCGTTTACCCAGCAGGTTTAAATTGTTCATTCCTTTGAATATATGCCAAAAAAATCTCATAACCCACTAAAAAGTTCTAATTTAAATATTGTTTAACGGCCAATTATACACATACCCATTTACATATAGGTAATAAAGCCAATCACATAAATCAGTTTTATATATATTTTTCTGTTAAATGCGAGTACTATCTTCAAAAGTAATTTGTAAACTATTTTAGAAATTTTAAAATATTCTCATATTATTTTAAATTTCAAAATGTTCTCATTTTAGCACATACCTATTTTAATTTAAAAATTCCATTTTTATTTTACGGTATATAAATACCCTCTAAAGGTGTGTGTTTCATATCACACAGCATTTGAAGACACAACAATGAGGATTTTTACAATTGGAATTATTTCTGTACTTTTAGTACTCGTTCAAGCAGCATCCATCGAAGTTGGGGAACGATGTTCTTCGGAAGAACATGATAAAAGTTTTAATTTTGCTCTTGCGCTGAGTCGTGGCAATAAAATGAACATGGAAACTGATCCAGCCGATATAACAAGGACAATTAGAAATGTTTTCAACCGCATGAAGAGAGATGAACGTATGATTGATATTGGTATGCCGGAAATAGTGTTATATGGTGAAGTAATACTTGGAAACATGGAAAAATTGGCGGAAAACTGAGACCACTGATGTCAAAAAAAAATTAAAGATGAACAAATCACAAATTATGTTTAAATATATATTTTCTTAACAAAATACTAACTATAATCCATTATAATAAAAACTAGCTTTGCATTGAATTTTTCTTGCGTACATATCAGTGTCAATATGACATTTATTTAATTTAATGAATTTTTCGCAATATGGTTAGATGTGCTAAAGATTTACACTTTATATTACATTAATTTTTTGCGGTATTTTCCTTTTTTAATAAAATAGCAAAGGGTGACGTAGGAGATGACAGATATCAAGCAACGGCTCCGATTGACTTTCACATGGAAAAACCCAGGCTTATCCCTCGTTCATCTAAATTGTGGACACTGACCTCCCCGCGGTGTCACCTGGGGTAGCTATTTTCATCACCCGTTGAAATAGTGAGCTGATATGTGCCGCGAGTTCACCCATAAGAACTATACAAAAATAGGTTGAGGCGTCGGGTTAGTTGCCCACACTCGGAAAACCCAACCTACTAGGAAAAAGATAAGAAAAAGAAAACCAAACCCCCTAATGTTGGCGACCCTCGCACTTGGAATGTGCGCACGTTGTACAAAACAGGCGTAGTTTTCACTCTGACGGATGTACTCAAGAAGTACAAAGCCGATATTATTGCCTTACAGGAAATGCGACGGAAAGGGACAGACGTAAGTAATTAGATTACGCACTGTAGCTGCCATGAAACGAGATACGAATTTGGCTGCGGATTTATGGTTAACAGGAGAATAAAAGACCTCGTCTCCAGATTCACTCCAATAGATGACTTTATAGCTATAATCCGTATAAAAACGAAGTTCATCTATATCCGACCGAAGACAAAGATTAGCAGAACAAAAACATATTTTACTAGAAACAGCATTTGACCGCTGCCCTGGCCACGACATTAAAATTCTACTAGGCGATTTTAATGCAAAAATCGGAAATTGGGCCTCCATGAAGAAACATCCGACAATGACATGAGGTTGATTGACTTCGACGCAACAAAAAACATGGTAATTGGATGCACCAGATTCAAGCATATCGATATACACAAGACCACCTAGATCTCTCCTGATCAAGCAACGAAAAATCAAATTGAATATGTTGTGATAGACGGAAGGCATTCAGTGTATTAGACGTTCGATCGATCAGAGGAACGAATATCGATTCGGACCACTACCTTGTAGTAGCCAAGTTTCGCACTCGTCGTAATGTAGCAGCAGCCCCCTCCATACAAACTGCAGCAAAAGCAACTCTTGGGTACCAAAAACCACCACCAAGAAACCTATGTACGATCAGGAGGGTCGTAATGCTGCCGATGTGAAAAAGGCAGCGTATAGGACAATCCTGCAGACAGTAGCAACAATTATTGGAAGAAAAGGAGAGAGGAGAAACGTATTTTCTGAAAATAGAAGAAAGCGTGAGCGTGAGCAAATCGAGTCGTACAGGAGTCAGAATGAAGTCCGGAAATTTTACCAACGAGTAAAACATCAAACCGAAGGCTTTGGTGTAGGCACATCTTCCTGTAGAGATGAAGAATTAAACCTGGTGACATATACAGACAGCGTGTTGAGGATTTGGATGGATCATTTTGAAAAGCTTCTGGTATCAAATAGTAGCGGTGAAGCGGATATCCCAGAACCAATAATAGATGACGGTATAGAGTGTGTACCACCTAGCCAAAATGAAGTCAGAATAGCAATCAATCGGCTGAAGAATAATAAAGCATCAGGTGCCGGTGGGTTACAGGCCGAACTATTCAAGTCTGGTGGTCAGATGACCAAGCTGATGGTATCAACGCGCAAGACGTCCAGTAGACTCGGACCAACTGTGGAACTTGAGAACTACAGCTTCGAGGTAGTTAAAGATTTTATATACCTTGGTACCGCCATAAATAAAACTTATGACATCAGTTTTGAAATTCGGAGACGCTGATACTTCCCGTGCTGTTATATGGATCGAAAGCATGGGTACTCGCGCAAGCAGATGAGGCAGCCCTACTGGCCGATCTGCGTTGATGGTGAATATCGGCGTCGAATGAACAACGAATTTTACAATATATACGCGGAAATCGACATAGTGAGTCGTATTGAGCCATGTTTTAAGCTAATGAATGAGAATGCAGCAGCAGAAGGGGAAGGCCACGAATTAGATGGAAAGACCAAGAAGAATACAACATCTCGGAACATGGCCTTTCAAATTGGAGGAGATGGGCACAAGACAGAAATATTTTTTAAGCTCGGCTTATGGAACAACCGTTTTGTAACAAGACAGCTAGTAAGTATGTATTGGGAAGAATTCTTATTATAATCATATTTACAAGTCATATTACGAAAAAAAATTGACAATGGAGAAAATACACCTCTACCTTATGGGCAATAATTTCAGAATAAATGAAAACAAATGCAACAAGTCGTTCTGTTCATTTGACATATTTTAACATTTTACCAAAAACGCGAAAAATGAATGGAATGTCAGGTTTTTTTCAAAATCGATTTGGTTTATGATTTATATATTGATTCATTCACAAATCATACATTTCTTCTTAAGAATGTTGTAAAATTTTTAAAAACAATTTACCCAATTTTCCTGTTGGATCATTTTTAAAAACATACCTATTACCATGATACAATGTAACTGCAAAACTACAACAAATACAACTCAGCAACAACTACAAAGAACATTGTTATTGTATGTAACACTACTGACCATAAAATCTTATTTTAATATAAAATTCATGATGCTCTCAAACTGTATTTTTTGCATAGAAACTAAAGAACACACCTAATAACTACTCGAAAAGAAAAATTATCAGCTGATTTCTTATTTACTCTCTTTGTGTACAAATAAACATTGTGGCTACTATGCATCATACCCTTTCCTAAACAAGACAATTTTGTTGTAAATTCGTTCTTTATCAGGTCTTTGGCTTGTTCCCCCAATTCCAAAGCAAACAATTAGAGTTTGACTATTGTTTGCGCCGCAACTCTCTCCATCGGTTTGTGTTTGTAAGCATATGAACGGTAATAATAAGCATATGAACGAAAATTGTCTTGTGCAATTGAGAACAGATCCTTTTTCCTTCTTCTGATTTGAAAATTATATCATTCCTGATGTAAATGTTCTTTTCGAAGAAGTTCATTGTTAAATTGTTTAGAAGGTGGTTTCCCATCTTCCCCACCTATCGAACATAAATTCTAAAGCATCCTCGGAGTATGAAGGAAGGCGAAAGCAAAGCGGGATGCTGTAATTATTGCCGTACATCCGCATAAACGGGACATGTGCAGGATGTTGATCGCAGTTGCCGATAATCAGATGTATTGACAGTAATTATATTTCCCGAATTACATCTTGCAAAATTTTCTCCAGCATTTCCAAATTGTATTCCAGGATTGGTATGAAGCCAATTAGCTTTTTACACAAACCAAACAATTGAATTCTAAGAGCGTATATGACGTCCTTCTCACCTTCTTCAGTGGCTCTCAGCTGATCAAATTAGAGCATATGTTCGATCCTCTGCTGCCATTCCGTCTATTATTGCGATCAATGTTTCCAATACAGATTTGTCAAATGTCAGAATCCGTGGCTTCTGTTGCCAATTTAGGACGCATTCGGTACTGGGCAAGGAAAAATTCAGCACACTTCTGATGTACTTATATATTTTTTGTTGCATGGTGGCTGAGAGTCATTTGTAATGACACGTGCGAACTCTATAGCATTTTTGCTAGCATCTTTTCCTGGGAATATGCCGTTCGTACGTATTGACGCAACTTCTTCGCGGAGTGAAATATTTTCGGCTTGAGCAAGATGTAGCTGTTCTCTTAAATGCTGAATTATATATATATCGATACATTTCTCCAAAACCTCCAACTGTTTCCACCACTATTTAAAATTTGAAAAAAGAGAAATATGTACTTGGTTTGGAATTCAACAGCAAACGAACAAAAATTACATATTTCATTATTTTCCGGTAATGGCGGTGTTGTGTGTTCAATGAGGTCAATAGGTACAATAGTACAATCTGTACAATCAATAGCTGAATTATATATATATATTATATTATCTGCCCTGGATCCAAACATATACGGCTCAAAATGTTTGCAACAAATAGTGTGCGACTTTTTAACCACTATTCCATATTGCTCCAGTAACATTTTCCTCCACTCATCTTTCACACGATGGACACTAATTTCCGCTGGACAAAACTTCATCTTACAGTAGTCGCATGTTGGGATGCAGTATCTTCGTTGGTAAGTCGTTCACCAACATCCATATTGTACCAAATTTAGTACCATTTATTACTTTCTGTAGACGTAAGTACGAGTTTCTAAAACTCTAACAGTAATTTTATTTTTAAATATAAGTATATCATCTCTATCCTTTCTTTCACTCAAATTTAAATTGTACTAAACTTAGTACACTAAATGGTACTTATTTACATAGTACCATTTAGTGTCAGGGATGGAAAATGAAAAATGTGAAAAAGTACCAAAAGAGTACTTTTTTAATAAACTTTTTTTTCAAGAAAATAAAAAAAATATTCAGTTTTATAAAGATCGATTTTCAAGATATCATCACTTAGTCTAACTTTCTGATGGTAATAATATGAGAATTCTTGCTTCGATTTCGATTTTTCAAAACAATTTACCCAATTTTCCTGTTGGATCATTTTTAAAAACATACCTATTACCATGATACAATGTAACTGCAAAACTACAACAAATACAACTCAGCAACAACTACAAAGAACATTGTCATTGTATGTAACACTAGTGTCAGTTTGATATATCGAAAATGTAAAGAAAACAAATGAAATTGTAAATCAAAGGGTAACGAACTTCTGTTCCGATTTCTTTGATTTGAATAACTCGCATTTATACTCTTTTAAATTAATGTAATTGAAATTCTCAGGTCAATTGAATGCTGTAAAATTGGTTCCGAAAAAATTAAACGCAGATACTACTTTATTTTCCTATCGTCTGCAGATTTGGGAATATAGCAAAGATAAATGTCAAACATTTCACAAAATTATGTTGTATTTTTTGGTTCCCTATATATTGTAAAATTCAAAATGTGTTATCGTATTTTTATTTCAAGTATAATGTGTATAAAATTTTCCAGCTGGGACGTTCTACATAAATCAAAAATGTCATATCTAACTTGAAAGGAGTATTACGATTCAATCAAATCAGGTGACCGTTCCCGAACTTCCGGGTCAAATAACCGGGTACGTCCCCAAGGAAAAAAGACATCCTCTTAATTAGGGTAAAAATACCTACCTCTGGAAAAAATTTCAGAAAAATCTGATCATTTTTACTAAACTAGAGTTGTTCCAAAGTAGTCGATTCTTGCAGTACGGGAACAGACCATAAAATCTTATTTTTAATATAAAATTCATGATGCACTCAAACTTTATTTTATGCAAAGAAACTAAAGAACACACCTAATAACTACGCGAAAAGAAAAATTCTCAGCTTATTTCATATTTACTCTCTTTGTGTACAAATAAACATTGTGGTTACTATGCATCACACTCTTTCGTTAACAAGACAATTTTGTTGTAAATTCGTTCTTTATTAGGTCATTGGCTTGTTCCCCCAATTCAAAAGCAAACAATTAGAGTTTGACTATTGTTTGCGCCGCAACTCTCTCCATCGGTTTGTATTTGTAAGCATATGAACGGTAATAGCTTTGTGCGAAAATTGTCTTGTGCAATTGAGGACAGATCCTTTTTCCTTCTTCTGATTTGAAAATTATATCAGGAGTAACGAGGTCAATTTGTCTACCGAGTCTGTTCCTGATGTAAATGTTCTTTTCGAAGAAGTTCATTGTTAAATTGTTTAGAAGGTGGTTTCCCACCTTCCCCACCTATCGAACATAAATTCTAAAGCATCCTCGGAGTATGAAGGAAGGCGGAAGCAAAGCGGGATGCTGTAATTATTGCCGTACATCCGCATAAACTGGACATGTGCAGGATGTTGATCGCAGTTGCCCATAATCAGATGTATTGGCAGTAATTATATTTCTCGAATTACATCTTGCAAAATTTTCTCCAGCATTTCCAAATTGTATTCCAGGATTGGTATGAAGCCAATTAGGATGCTCCAGTTTTTACACAAACCAACAATTGAATTCCAAGAGCGTATATGACGTCCTTCTCATCTTCTTCAGTGGCTCTCAGCTGATCAAATTGGAGCACATGATCGATCCTCTGCTGCCATTCCGTCTATTATTGCGATCAATGTCTCCAATACAGATTTGTCAAATGCCAGAATCCGTGGCTTCGGTCGCCAACTTAGGACGTATTCGGTACTGGGCAAGGAAAAATTCAGCACACTTCTGATGTACTTATATATTTTTTGTTGCATGGTGGCTGAGAGTCGTTTGTAATGACACGTGCGAACTCTATAGCATTTTTGCTAGCATCTTTTCCTGGGAATATGCCGTTCGTACGCATTGACGCAACTTCTTCGCGGAGTGAAATATTTTCGGCTTGAGCAAGATGTAGCTGTTCTCTTAAATGTTGAATTATATATATATCGATACATTTCTCCAAAACCTCCAACTGTTTACATATTTCATTATTTTCCGGTAATGGCGGTGTTGTGTGTTCAATGAGGTCAATAGGTACAATAGTACAATCTGTACAATCAATAGGTACCTCATGGATTTCAGCCATAATGCAGATTCCATATGTACCACAGCCGGTAATATCCGTACTGAACTCACAAAAGGTACCTCATGGAGTCCAGCCGATGTCCGTACTGTAGACTCAATATGGTTTATCGGATGCAATAATCGGCTTGGTTTGGCAACTGTTGTTTATCTGCCCTAGATCCAAACATATACGGCTCAAAATGTTTGCAACAAATAGTGTGCGACTTTTTAACCACTATTCCATATTGCTCCAGTAACATTTTCCTCCACTCATCTTTCACACGATGGACACTAATTTCCGCTGGACAGAACTTCATCTTAGAGTAGTCGCATGTTGGGATGCAGTATCTTCGTTGGTAAGTCGTTCACCAACATCCATATTGTACCAAATTTAGTACCATTTATTACTTTTTATTTTTAAATATAATTGTACTAAACTTAGTACACTAAATGGTACTTGTTTACATAGTACCATTTAGTGTCAGGGATGAAAATAAAAAATGTGAAAAAGTACCAAAAGAGTACTTTTTTTAATAAAAGAGTACTTTTTTTTAATAAAAGAGTACTTTTTTCAAGAAAATAAAAAAAATTCAGTTTTATAAAGATCGATTTTCAAGATATCATCACTTAGTCTAACTTTCTGATGGTAATAATATGAGAATTCTTGCTTCTTTCGATTGCATTTGAATATGTATGCTATTGACTAATTTTAAATATAAAAATGTGAAAAAGTACCAAAAGAGTACATTTTTTAATAAAAAAGTACTTTTTTCAAGAAAATAAAAAAAAATTATTCAGTTTTATAAAGATCGATTTTCAAGATATCATCACTTAGTGTAACTTTTTGATGGTAATAATATGAGAATTCTTGCTTCTTTCGATTGCATTTGAATATGTATGCTATTGACTAATTTTAATTTCACTACCTCTTTCTCGACAGTCAATATACCCCAAACTAACATGAATTTCAGTTTCAAAATGCTCTTGAAATTATTGAAGTAATCACGACGACTATGAATGTCTGATGACATTACGCCAAATTGAGTAGCTGACAAACATATCCGGTTAAAAAAGATTGGAACTGATAAATTAATTTAATGTTTGTAATTATAATCATAACTGAACAGTTATCAGTCGTAAACTCATTAATTTTTTAAGAAAAAATTTGCAATTACATCAATATCTTTATTCTGTGATAGTTTTCTTTCGTCAAAAAAATTTTTTGCATTCCAACAATCGTTTCAAACATAACTAATGTAATTTCTTTCATATATATATTCACATGGTATAATAATAGAAGGTAACAGCAAGTGTTGTTGTACAAAAAACGATACAACAACCACATGTAAATTTGTTGTTGTAAGTTCTACTAGTGTCAACTCATTTGACAGAAAAATGTAAACAAACAAATTATCATCAAATTATTTTTATTTTGAAAATGAAATATTTTCGAATCCTCAAAATAAAAATTGAAAAACATGAATGAAAATCTATCAAATTTATATTTCTATCGCTTCCACATCTTTCCTATAATTGAGCCATTGCCATATATAGCATTTCCAGATTAAATGGATCCTTTTACAAATTAAATGAACCCTTTTCCAAATTAAATGAAACCTTTTCCAAATTAAATGAAACCTTTTCCAAATTAAATGAAACCTTTTCCAAATTAAATGAAACCTTTTCCAAGTTAAATGAAACCTTTTCCAAATTAAATGAAACCTTTTCCAAATTAAATGAAACCTTTTCCAATTAAAATGAAACCTTTTACAAATAGAATGAAACTTTTTACAAATGGAATGAAACCTTTTACAAATAGAATGAAACTTTTTCCAAATTAAATGAAACCTTTATTCTTATCCAAGGAAATATAATATTTGCAGTAATTTTAAACCAATATTTGAAAATTAAATCAAAGAATAATAACAAATACAGTTGTATGGCTATGTAATTAACATATTCTTTAATTCGGTGTGGTTTTATTTAATATCTTAATAGTAATCAAACTGGGGTATTTCTTGACATTTTAATAAATAAATATTTTAAAACAACGATTGAATACCCGGTCATAAATGCGAAATACATATATGACCTTATAATTGTTTCAGCTTGTGGGATTTTCAAAACCATGTCCATAAAGTAGTTAGAACAATCTTGCCGAGTAAGCTTTTGAATACTTTGCTCGATTACATCAACAATGTTATGTTCCATAGAAACGTCACACAGCTCAGCTCTTGTACATAATATTATTTTTGAAAATGCATTTTCGATTGAATTTAGCATTGGAGAATAAGGCGGTTCCCAATTATCAGAGCTTCCCGAGCTAAAATCAGTTTTAAGTCTGATCGAGTTCTATATAGAAAGTCAACCTGGAATTACCCTCAAAGCCATAAAAACTAAACTGATAAAATTATATAAATATTTCCACAAGCTGCATAGAATATGGATTACGGAAATTGAAAATTACGTTTAAGATTGCCTCTATTGAAATAGAACGAATGAATGACTCCAGAACATTAGGCTTGAGACAAAAATATGCTCAAGACTTTACAAAATGGATACCCCAACAATATTCATTGATGAGTGTGGATTTAATCTTCACATACGAAGAACCCAAGCCCGTTCAAGACAAGGAACAAGAGCACACATTGTGTTGCCTACGGTCAGAGGGCGTAATGTCACTATAATTGCAGCAATAAACAACGCGGGAGTTGTACATCACACAATCGTTCTAATTCCAGTGTCAATGCAGACAGATTTAAATTATTTATAGATTTTTTTTTTTGAGAAAATCAATCCAGAGTTGGAAAATAACGCTCAAATACACAAGCGACATGACATAAAAAATTTGATCGAATCCAAAAGATGCAACCTTTAATTCTTACCGCCTTATTCTCCAATGCTAAATTCAATCGAAAATGCATTTTCAAAAATAAAATTATGTACAAGAGCTGAGCTGTGTGACGTTTCAATGGAACATAACATTGTTGATGTAATCGAGCGAAGTATTCAAAAGCTTACTCGGCAAGATTGTTCTAACTACGTTATGGACATGGTTTTGAAAATCCCACAAGCTGCAAGTCGGGAACCTCTTCATCAAGATAAGCAGTTACCTTATCATCAACAATTTATTAAGTCATATAGGTATTTCGCATTTAGGACCGGGTATTCAATTCTTGTTTTAAATATTTATTTATTGAAATGTCAAGAAATACCCCAGTTTGTATTACTATTAAGATATTAAATAAAACCACACCGAATTAAAGAATATTTATGTTAATTACATAGCCATACAACTATATTTGTTAATATTCTTTGATTTAATTTTCAAATATTGGTTTAAAATTACTGCAAATATTATATTTCCTTGGATAAGAATAAAGGTTTCATTTAATTTGGAAAAAGTTTCATTCTATTTGTAAAAGGTTTCATTCCATTTATAAAAAGTTTCATGCTATTTGTAAAAGGTTTCATTTTAATTGGAAAAGGTTTCATTTAATTTGGAAAAGGTTTCATTTAATTTGGAAAAGGTTTCATTTAAGTGGAAAAGGTTTCATTTAATTTGGAAAAGGATTCATTTAATTTGTAAAAGGTTTCATTTAATCTGGAAATGCTATATATGTGTAACACATATGAAAATGCTGGGAATAGCGAGTTATTCCTTCAAGAAAGATTTGCTTCCTCAAACTTTCCCAGCAGGCAGATTGAGTAAATTGAATACGGGAGCACATTTAATAAAGAACAATTTAAAAATTGTATCCGTTCCCAATTTTCCTGTTGGGTGATTTTTAAAAATATAATTTGTCAAATTCATATTGACACTAGTATAACGTTAGAATCAAATCCGCTGGGATTTGCTGTTACCTTTTATAATTGTACCATGATATATTTATTACAAAAAAAGTTATTTTAAATTTCCGTAAAATGCCAAGGGTGGGCACCTTTGAACATGCCCATTAAACTTGAGTAAAAAAATAAGTTTTTAACTTTTGGCTTCGATTTCTCAAAATTTGAAATGGGCTAATAAGATTACGAAGTTAATTGTATTTTTCACCGTATTAATTTTTGTGTTTAAGTCATTTTATGTTTTAATAACTTTTGATCAAATTTTTTAATTTTTGAACATTTTTTAATGAATTAATGCATTTCTGATATGTATGAATAAAATACATATATATTTGAACGTAAACACTGTAAAAAACCATGTCGTTCAAAAATGCCAACCCCTGTTCAAAGTTGCCCCCCTGGGGGGGCAGGTTTGAACACTTTGAGTTCGTCCATTAAAACAGTCATAAAATATATTATCAAGCTTATAGTATGTCATATGTATATTCATTTTAAAGGTTACATATGTACCTATTAGTTAAAATTTATAAGAAACCAAAAATTATAAAATAAAAAAATTTATAAGGCTTGAAAGCAAAAAGTGTTCAAAGGTGCCCCCCTCTCCCCTATATATATATATATATATATCGTGGTTTAATGGAGGATTGGAATGGTACTGAAATGGTCACGGGGGTACTGCGGTAGTTTTTTGGGTAAAAAGGTATTGAAAAAGTACTATTGTACTGAATTGTCCATCCCTGTTTAGTGTACAAATTGTTTTGAGAAGCAAAACTTAAAATTATTTCTCGATTATATGGTTTATATAGATTAATTTTTCATAAATAAAAAAATATTGGGTATATACTAAATAATATAATATATGTATGAATATATAATAATGGTATTAAAATCGACACCGGGTAATGTAGTACGTTCGATTTCGACTATATATTCACAATATATATATATATATATATATATATAATTGTGTCAAGTTAAAAATTAAATATTTCATGAAATTGAAGTTAAAAAATGTATTAAAATTATTTACTTATTTATATATTTACTTATATTTTATTATTATTTACGTACTAATTATATAATTTTATATAACAGGTTGGAAGTTTTTTAAATAATATTATTTTATTTTTATTTTATAATTTTATTTATATTAATTATAATTAGATTTTATATTTAAATTATATAGGGTAAGCATGTCCCAATAGTCGGCATATCAATTTTTCATTAAATAATTCAATAAATATATGATCAAATATTTTATTTTTGATATCAATAAAGAAATGAAATTATTCATTGACATTGCGATCCTTATTTTATTAAAAAAGGACAAAAATAAAATAAATAAAGATTTACATATGGAGTTAATTGTAAGATTTCATTTTGATTGGTTTTTTAAGCATAAGCTTAAAGCTAAAAGTAAAATACAAAATAAAATATTGTATTCATTTAATAAGTATAGTTTCGGTTTAACGCGAAAAGAAAAATTATCAGCTGATTTCATATTTACTCTCTATGTATACAAATAAACATTGTGGCGATTATGCATCATACCCTTCCTAAACAAGACAATTTTGTTGTAAATTCGTTCTTTATCAGATCTTTGGCTTGTTCCCCCAATTACAAAGCAAACAATTAGAGTTTGACTATTGTTTGCGCCGCAACTCTCTCCATCGGTTTGTGTTTGTAAGCATATGAACGGTAATAGCTGTGTGCGAAAATTGTTTTGTGCAATTGAGAACAAAACCTTTTCCCTTCTTCTGATTTGAAAATTATATCAGGATTAATGAGGTCAATTTGTCTACCGAGTCTGCTTCTGATGTAAATGTTCTTTTCGAAGAAGTTCATTGTTAAATTGTTTAGAAGGTGGTTTCCAACCTTCCCCACCAATCGAACATAAATTCTAAACATCCTCGGAGTCTGGAGGAAGGCGGAAGCAAAGCGGGACGCTGTAATTGGACATGTACAGGATGTTGTTCGCAATTGCCGATAATCAGATGTATTGGAAGTAATTGTATTTCCCGAATTACATCTTGCAAAATTTTCTCCAGCGTTTCCAAATTGTATTCCAGGGTTGGTATGAAGTCAATTAGGATGCTCCAGTTTTTACACAAACCAACCAATTTAATTCCAAGAGCGTATATGACGTCCTTCTCACATTCTTCAGTGGCTCTCAGCTGATCAAATTAGAGTGCTCATGATCGATCCTCTGCTGCCATTCCGTCTATTATTGTGATCAATGTCTCCAATACAGATTTGTCAAATGCCAGAATCCGTAGCTTCGATCGCCAACTTAGGACGCATTCGGTACTGGGCAAGGAAAAATTCAGCACACTTCTGATGTACTTATATATTTTTTTGTAAAAGAAAGTGTACGTGTTGAATTACGTCTTTTTGAACAGAGTTGCATGGTGGCTGAGAGTCATTTGTAATGACACGTGCGAACTCTATAGCATTTTTGCTAGCATCCTTTCCTGGGAATATGCCGTTCGTACGCATTGACGCAACTTCTTCGCGGAGTGAAATATTTTTGGCTTGAGCAAGATGTAGCTGTTCACTTAAATGCTGATTTTTATATATATCGATACATCTTCTCCAAAACATCCAACTGTTTCCAACACTATTTAAAATTAAAAAAAAGAGAAATATGTATTTCGTTTGGAATTGAAAAGCAAACGAACAAAACTTACATATTTCATTATTTTCCGGTAATGGCGGTGTTGTGTGTTCAATGAGGTCAATAGGTACAATAGTACAATCTGTACAATCAATAGGTACCTCATGGATTTCAGCCGGTAATGTTTGTAATGCAGATTCCATATGTACCTCAGCCGGCAATATCCGTACTGAAGTCACAAAAGGTGCCTCATGGAGTCCAGTCGATGTCCGTACTGTAGACTCAATATGGTTTATCGGATGCAATAATCGGCATGGTTTGGCAACTGTTGTTTATCTGCCTGGATCCAAACATATACGGCTCAAAATGTTTGCAACAAATAGTGTGCGACTTTTTAATCACTATTTCATATTGCTCCAGTAACATTTTCCTCCATTCATCTTTCACACGATGGACACTAATTTCCGCTGGACAAAACTTCATCTTAGAGTAGTCGCATGTTGGGATGCAGCATCTTCGTTGGTAAGTCGTTCAACAACATCCATATTGTACCAAATTTAGCACTTTTTGCAGACGTAAGTACGAGTTTCTAAAACTCTAACAGTATTTTTTTTAATATAAGTATATCATCTCTATCCTTTCTTTCACTCAAATTTGAATTGTACTAAACTTAGTACCATTTAGTGTACTTATTTACATAGTAACATTTAGTGTACATATTGTTTTCCTCCAGTAACATTTTTCTCCATTCATCTTTCACACGATGGACACTAATTTCCGCTGGACAAAACAATAGTGTACATATTGTTTTGAGAAGCAAAACTAAAAATTATTTCTCGATTATGTGGTTTGTATAAATTAATATATAAAAAAATATTATATATATATATATATATAATGTGTTAAGTTAAAAATTATATATATATATATATATATATATAATTGTGTTAAAAAAATTGAAATTGATGTTCAAAAATTTATTAAAATTATTTACTTATTTATATATTTACTTATATTTTATTATTTACGTACTAATTATAATTAATTTTAAAAAACAGGTTGGAGATTTTTTAATAATATTATTTTTATTTTATTATTTTATTTATATTAATTATAATTAGATTTTATATTTAATATATATAGGGTAAGTGTACCAATCGTCGGCACTTTAAGGATTTGTCTATCTTTAATCCTTGGTCATTCCGAGTGTATTGCTTTAAATGTTAGTTCATTTCCAATTAGTTATTATTAAAAATTTGAAATTTGCAAATTCAGTAAAATATTGGTTTTTTGCTAGTATTCGGCACCATTTTCCAATTGTCGGCATGACATGTCCCAATAGTCGGCATATCAATTTTTCATTAAATAATTCACTATATGATCAAATATTTTATTTTTGATATCAATAAAGAAATGAAATTATTCATTGACATTGCGATCCTCATTTTATTGAAAAAATAAAATAAATAATAAAGATTTACATATGGAGTTAATTGTAAGATTTAATTTTGAGTGGTTTTTTAAACATAAGCTTAAAGCTAAAATTAAAATGCAAAATAAAATATTGTATTCATTTAATAAGTTTAGTTTCGGTTTTATACTAAAATGGGTAAATTGTAGTAACTTTTAATATTCCTTAAGGTTAAGTATTGAGGAAATTTTTAATATAAATAAATAGGAGATCGTCAATTAAAATGTTTGGAATTCTTTTTTTTAGTTCAGGTATTTAATACATATTAGTCTTTGAAAGTTTTTTTTTTAATTTATATTGAAGCTATTCGTCTTTGCATGACTTGCATACAAAATCCAACTCAACAATATCATTATATCGTCGATTCGGTACAATTAAAATGATACCATTTTGGACAAGTATCGCATCCAATACATTTGAGAAAATCATTTTCAGTGTCCTCATTGCAAAACAGCATGTTTTCCTTTTGTTCGTTTTTTGCAAAGATTTTCTAAATAACGTTTTTGACGTTCCATTTTCCGTTCTTTTAAGCGTCAGCTTTGCATTTTTTTGTGTGTTCCTTCCAGGCAAATGCAGAAATTGCTTTTGATCTTAATTACAGGTCGCGTTGTTTATGTCAATCTTGGGAAATGAATATGGTTTTCAAATAACTTCGATACAGAATTCTGTAAAATCTTTGACGAACCTAAATTGAAAAAGCAAAATATATGTTTATATCATATTACCTAATATATTTAGATATACAAACAGACTTGATAGTTCTGTATTCTCCGAAGTCATCGGAATAGAAGTGTATGTCGACATTAAGCTGTTACATTCTTCTTACCCTATTTTTTTTAATTATTGAAGAACCCAACAAGAAGCATACATTTTTAATTAACGACTAGGACACTCCTATAAATTCAGAAGGGACGTTGACTGAACCAAATCTTCCAAATTTCAAGGCTCATTGAATCCAGAAGGGGGGGTCCACCGAATCCAAAAGTTCTACATTCCAATCCAATTTTAAATTTCAGCTCTATCTGTCCAGATCTATCCATCCCATTTAGGGCGTTTTATATTTTATTTTTATATAAGGACGGTCCAAACGTGTACGATCATTCTGCATTCTGCCTTAGCTACCTTAGGCCTTGATGAGAGATATGTGATATATGTGGCCTTACGAAAAATGGTAACCACCAAGGCACCTATTTTGTGGAGATCAATCACTAACATCACTCCTTCTAGTACCTCCCCATGTTCAGATGAGAAGATGGAGAACACGACCACTTTTATATATGGATTATGTTTTATAAAGTTTTAATTTTTTTATATAATATTATTACAATACAATACTTACAACCTGTAACTTGCTGGTAAGTATTGTAAGTAATGGTATTATATATATATATATATATATATACCCCAAAATATTTAAATTTTAATATTTAGAAGATTTAAAAGAGTTTGAAGAGTTTATTCTTTGAATTCGATTTCGAATGAAAAGTACCGTTGCTTTTAATTACAATGCTGTTTCTTAAAATGTTGACGGCGTTGCGGAATTGGATGAAAAATTGAAAAACGTTCCACCTGCTAACGAATGGAATAAGAAGACAAAATGCTCGATAATGCCATGTACAGACGAGCGTTGTTCTCTCTCTCCATCATCAAAATTTAAAAACGTTCCACTGCGAAAATAACAGGATTGCTGCTAATCAAAACAATGTTGCTTCGCAAAGACCAGGGTGCTTCAAAGATTAGTGGGAATTTGTTGTGTGCGTTGTTAATTTATTAGTATTTTATTTAATTTTTTCATTAAATTTGCGAAAATTGGAAGAATTATATGTGCAGATTCCTAAGTCTAAGGCAAAGGAGTCAATAAAGAATAATTCGAATACGACAGCAGCAACCACCAACAAATCAGCAGCAGGACAAGTGGATATTCCTAAAGACAATTCCAAAACAGAGTTTGAATATTATTTGGATTTTCTTTTTGGAAATTTTAGTACAAATTGGATACTCCTAAAGATTCTCGCCCAATCGTAAGGGCGACATTTAATGTTATAAAATGGATGTTCAAATAAAACACGAAGTTACTTGTGAAGATGCGAACCAGTATCCCACACATTTAGTTCCGGGCATTCAAATGACGATAAAGAAAGAAGAATTAATCATCGATGCTGAATATCAGGAAGATGAAGATGATAAGGATTGTGGCTATGCTGTGCACCACGACAATGATGGTAATTTTAATGAATTTAGTTACGACGAGGATGAAGATATGTCGGATTACGACAATGACACAAACACATCCGAATCGGACGATGATCCCGCAAATGAAATAAATCCATCACATATACCTACGACTCCAATGAACATGTATAAGAAAATTGAAATACTACTTAATCAGAACTCAATACGCATAATATGTCCGATGTGCAAAGTGTCTGTACATAGATTCGGCATGTGGTCAAAACACATTAACAAATATCATTCCCAAATTGGTGAAGAAATCAAATTGCAATATGAATATACAGCAGTTCGTACGGCCACCTGTACTCTTTGTAATGAGACTCTAGTCAAACAGTCTACTCATTATTTGCATTACCTCGACTGTCACTCTCCCAAAAATAAGCTATTGTTTGTTTGTAAAATCTGCAAACGTCGGAAGATTACCTTGTCGAAAATATGGGACCACATATTCGAAAATCACAAACAAATAATTGTTAATTTCAAACGTTGTCCTATAGCGGGATGCCATCTGGAATTTACCGAGAAACTCTTGTTGAAACTACACTTTATCGATGTACATAGAAGTGAATACAAAACAATGTTGGGTTACTTCCATTGTCCCCTGTGCAAACATCCGAAATTTGATAGGGAATCTCAATATTATGATCATCTTATGAATTTACATGGTTTGTGTGATTACAATTGGAGTCAATTGAATTTTTCTAGAGCGGGCGTGGGTGAAGGAGGCCAGTACGAGTGTCTTGAATGTTCTCAAGTGTACATCGATGCGGGTGCACACAAACTGCTGGAACACTATTTAAGCCACCACAAGGAATTTATATGGTTCTGTAAATATTGTCAGGGGAAATTTTCCTATAAAGATACCATGCATTTTTGCAGGCCAATGTATGTATATTTCGCAGGCGATGAATACAAAGCTGAAGAAGAGCAAGCCTCTACTGGTTCTGTGTTCTCTTCGTCGTCGTTGTCGGTGTCATCATCGTTAACTACCTGTGTGGAGCAATCCGCTGAATGGAAAGCATTTGAATCATATATAAGTCATATTTGTCCATATTGTGGTCTTGATTTTAACACATTCAGTTCCTGGCAATTGCACCTGAGACACATTCACTTTATGAACACACTGAAAGGACTGCGTTTATCAATTTTGGTTAGAAATCCCAAAAAATTTATGTGTATAGATTGTAATTCGTTAATTGATAAAACATCAAGGGATATCCATTTGCATCGTTTCCTGCATTTACCCCACTTACCGTATAAATGTCGGAAGTGTTCAAAGGCATTGGGTGATTTGGACACGGCAATTAAACACTTTCAAATGCAATGCGATGAAAATGATCAAAAATATAACGATGTCTTTCACGAAATAGCAATTCCAAAATTTTCCGATGACGAACAAAATTGGATTGAGATATTTTGTTCGATGTGTAAGAAAATAAATTTCTTCGCCAACACGGAGGATATCAATAACCACTTTTCGAATAGCCACAACAATTTTGCGTCGCAATTTAATCGAAATCCCAACAATATCGATATGATCTGCAAGAAATGTAAGACAACAATACGTAGTGTCAGTAGTGAGATATGCTTGAAGCATTACATAGAACATATTGACGAAGGCCCGTACAGATGTTTGATGTGTCAACGTTCCTACAAACACTTGGATATATGTAGAAGACATTTACGAAGATTCCATACGATTGGCAAGCGTATGAAGAGATCGTTACAAGATGAATGTGATAATACACAGGAAAAGGCATTGAAAATTCCAAAAGCCAGTAAACCTAAAAATAAATCGGCTGCAAATTCAAGTACCACCACTGGCCCAGGCGGCCAACCGGATATTATTAACACTGGTCTTGGTACAGCAAATAAAAAAGCTGTAACATTATATGAATTTGAAAATTTCATTACATTCGCCTGTCCGGAATGCAATCAACCTTTTGATAAACAAGCATCGTGGAATGAACACATCCACAAGGAGCATACATTCTTTAATGAGAGTGAACTATCCGACTATGATGGAAGTCTGGGTAAATATAAGTGTAAACATTGTAATCTGCAACTGGACAATAGTTTTTCACATCGACAAAAACACAAACTAACCCACATGCCATACCGGTCATTTGTTTGTACCATTTGTGATACCCGTTGCAATACCATGGGCTTAATATATGGCCATTTGCGTCGTAATCATTTTCGCAAGGGCACCTTTGAATGTCCCATATGTTTAGTTAATCTTACAACATCCTATGAACGTTCAGTGCACGTGAATCGGACACATCCTCGTTCCGAATGGCCAGCCAACATGTGTCTAATATGCTACCGAAAATATAATTCATTGTCGTCGCATATGGCAAGCCACGACATCAATAGACCCAAACACGTATGTCCGATATGTGGCACAAGTATTGTAAGTATACATGATTTGAAGAAACATATCATCAAGAAACACAATATTGAAGATCCAACAGAAGTTTTGGCAAATGGTTGTAACACTGTGGGAGGTGGTGGCACATCGACAACTGTGAAATTGGAAGGAGAGGAAGAAATGCATTTGAATGATACAAACAAGTAGTTACATTCGAATTTAAAAAAAAAATAGTTTTATTTTAAATTATGATGGGTATCATCACCAAATTATGTAAATAGATACGTTGTAAATATACATACGTACGTATGTACTATTGTAGATATCTAAATGCTGAAAGAAAATAAATACAAAATCTGAGAAAATAAATTGAAACAATTGTATTTTTAATGTTTATATCACACATTACTTTTTGGAGGTCTTAATCGGTACCCTTTGATATGCATTTGAGTAATTAAATTATCTAGCCTAATAAATATTTTATTCCATAAGCCAAAACGTTCTCTATACCAAACAAATGACCAAATTGGGGACAATTTGGTCATTTGTTTCCTACAATCTTTATATGAAAAAAAAAAATTGGAACTGTTTATAGAGGACTGTATAGCTTTCTATGAAAGGTTATCCTAACAATGGCCGAGGGTACAAATTTTACATCGTGGAATCTGTAGTGGTTATCATAAAAGAATTAATAAAATTACGCACACAGTTTTGAAAAATTTCTATAATTTTTTAAAGGCCAGTTGGTCAAAACTTGCATCTTTTCCAACGTTAGTGAAGGTCATAACGGGACACTGCTAAACTATAGAGACTAACGACATTTCCCAAAAATTGTAATTTGGAACTTTCTATTTTCTATACAGAGTTTTGAAATAATGCCCATAAATGCAGACACATCGGTCCTCGATTTTAAGGTTTCATAGATGTTTCCCTACCAAAAAGTATTTATTCGGGAAAAATTAAAGGTCCATGTTTTGACATAGCCAATAACATGTCCCAAACCGCGTAAGTTTTTAAATTTTGTCTTTTCAAGTGTTGAAAGACGTTCTCCCAGAAAAGGTTTAATCTCCGGTCCATTTTAAGTATTTAGAAGGTTCAATATGCATTTTATATCGAATGGTATTTAAATATCGGTTAGCTCACATATCCTTATTTTGATGGTTTTTCGCGAAAAAAAAACATATAAGGCTATGTTTAGGCATAGCCCTTATATAACTGTCTAGCACTATTTTCTGTTTTAAGGGCGTCTAATTTTCCAACCCAAGCGGATTTAATTTGTCATTGCGGGTCCCAAAAAGGTAAAACCGTTTCGTCCTTTTTTAGGTATCATAAACGAATTTTATATTCGGATTCACATTTCAACATATGTTCGTGTTTTGCCACAGCTCACATAAACTAACCCAGTGATGCTCATATTACTCGCATTGGTATTCTTCCGCCTATGCTAAACAAACTGCAGATCTAAATTGGGAGAGAGTACGTGTGGTTTGTTTTCACGAAAACGAGAAGGGCTGATCAACACTGAACCAGTTTACTCGATCAAAAAATGCAGATTAAGCGTTCGGAACATGATGGTAAGAATATTTAACGTTTAAGTTTGTTAGACGGTGGTCATTTGGTTTAGAAAATTCAACTAGACCATAATTTCGTAATACCATTTATACCGAATTTTATCAAAATATAAATACTGACATAACAGTATTCACTGAGTATTCTATTCCGATTAAGAATAAAATGTTGGGGTTTCCGACCAGAAAATTACCATCCATGTTAAGACGTATTATTTATGTACTCTTCAATCTCTATGGCAATAAAATCAAATAGGTAGGATGGATATTAAAACAACTTCATGACTCAATGATATATATCCAAAGTTATAAATAACTTTGGATATATATCATTTGAGAACTTATTTAAAAAAATATTCATATTTTTTCTATTACTACATATCGTTAAAGAAATAATAACAAGTTGTACGAAAAATAATGAGAATACTTCTCCTTTTTTCCAATAACGAATAAAGAGCTGCACACCTTTTTCAATTGGAGTAGAGACTTACAAAAATGTTATTAAAAAAAAAAACGATACCGTTAATAGAGAGATGTCTTTCTTGTTTGTTTCTGTTTTATTTACTTTCTTGTTGTTGTTTCACCATAACATTTCCGTTCTGTTCTGGAAATTTTGAAATATTCTAGTTTTGCATTATCATCATTCATTCATTCGCATACATCACAATAATGTACTCTAAATATTACGCTTCCAAATCATTAACAAATAGTACCTCACGATTTGTCAAACCAACCTCAACTAATGTCTTATTAGCAATTGATAATGTGGCAGCATCATTATCCGTTTCATAGGATTTTGAATATAAAACTCTTTTGGGGAAATTCGTTGTAATTTCAAATTCATCCGGTGTTGATGGATGGCAAAATAAGTAATTGGAAAGATCCTAAAATGAAGATGATAATTATTAAATGAGATCAAGCGGAGGGAGTGCAAAATCAAAACAAAGAAACCTACTAATAGTGAATTTGATTGTTGGAATCTACGTTCAATACGTGCACCATTGGGCAGTTTAAATACTACACTAATGGCATCCAAAGCATCGGCGGGTGGTTCAGATGGTACTTGTTCGGCTAATTCCATTTTCAATCGTACAATTTCCTATAAAATTGAGAATAGAATAAGTTTATATGATTATGATTAAAGTTGATGACTAAAAGAAAAATCATACCTGTTTCCTTTCTTCTGCCTTTTGTTTTTCACGCTCCAAAGCCTCTTCTGCTTCTCTCTCCTTTTGACGTTCCAATTCACGCATGCGTTCTTTCTCTTCGTCAGCCCTTAAACTTTGTAGGTATGCCTCATCCTGTTGCTGGCGCAATGTCTGTGTTAAATTACGTTCCAAACGATCGGCTCTGGCCTGACTTAACCACACATCATTGGCATTGATCACAGTTTGCAAACGATTCACCAATTCCTCGGCCGTGCAATCGCCCTCGAAACGTCCCATTATAACCATACGATTAGCTCTCAAAGCTATCAATACCATAATGGGATATGTACGGGCATTTATTGAATGTGAGACACGATAACCTTCGGGCGATGATACATCGCAACCCCAAAATAAAGTATTGCGATTAATGAAATCTATGACATTGCGATTAGCCAACGTTTGACTACAGAATGTATCGACATCACTGTTTTTCGTAGGATCTTTATGTAGATAGACCAGCAAGAAACGTAATTCTTGTTTGGCATCATTCAATGCCTGGGCATATGTACCCTGATAGAACACCGGGTGTTCTGGATAACGTTCATTGTAGCTACGTATAAAACTCATGACATCACCTAAGGGATCTGTGACAACTGAAAGTGAAAAAGGGGGAGGGAAATAGTTGAGATGTTTTCATAAATAATTTAAAGTATTTTTTCTCTTACTTCTCTCCTCGTTTCCGCCAAAGAAAGCACCCAAAATGCTCGATATTGTGGAATAACAATATTGAAACACCATATTGATAATGTAACCAATAATACCAGTTATACTACGTGGCATGGGACCAGCACTGCTACCTCGCGAAGTTCGCCCCCCAGGCATGTGTGCTGAGAAGACTTGTTGCAGGAAACGATCATTGATAACAGTTGGGGCACGCACCTCCCGGGAACCTACATAAGATGAGGGTCTACCTTCCCGTATGTTCATTTGCTCTTGTACGGCGACCTTGAATTAAGAAAATATTCTGTGTTAGTTTTTCTTCTATAGATGGAGGATTATTTATTATAGGATTGTATAAAACAATGGTTTCGGATAACGTCTTGTAGAACTGAACAAAATTTTAAGTATCGATTTTTTCATAACAAGAAAACATACTGTCTGTACGTGGAACACTTATTGCATGATTCATGGTAATTTGCATCTATCCCATATATTTCATCAACCGATATCCCCTTGCAGAATTCCGATTTTCATTAGCAACACTTAACACCTTCTGTTAAATCAATCTCGTCTGATCATCATAGAAACAAAATCCATGTCGTCGTTATTCACTTACCTCCAAATCCCATTGATGCCTTATCAGAACATCACGACATACACTCATATCTTCAATGCCAGTGAGATCTTGTAGTTGTAACACCTTCTCCGTCTGTTCATTGGTAAGTCCGTCATCCATGTTTGTGTACAACGTAGCAGTTGTTATTCCAGAATAATACGAAAAAAAACTCTGTGTGGTCTCCTCGAAATGTTTACAAAACTGTAAATAAATAAATTTCGATAAGATATTTATCATATCCCATCAGATATACCTCCTACTGACCTACTACTAACTGCTGTCTAGGTGTTATTTCTTATTTTAGTTAATTGGTCTGGTGATGAACTTCTATTTTTTCTTATGTTAAGCAGTTGTTTAGTCTCCCACAAGTTCTCTATGCCACCAAACCAATATCCATTGACATAGCTACGTATTGCAGTTAAGCTTTTCCGGCTCTTTTAGGCGTTTTTGCAAAATATATTGCATAAATATTGATAAAAAAATTTGTTTAAAAAATCTTAAAATTTCCGTGGATCGGTTCTGTAAAAAATTCAATGACAATTGATTTTTTTGTTGTTTTTGTGAAAATGTCAAAAATGAACGAATGGGAGGAGAAGACAAAACGGCCGATAAAGATGAATTCAAAATGGTATAACCGATAGTTACGAATGAGGTGGGATGGAGACTAAATGGAAACCGTGTTGTGTCAGAGTGGCATTTTCAGCGACTGAAGAAAAATTGAAAAACGTTCCAAAAATTTGATAGATTTTCATTTGTTTTTCAATTTTATTTTGAGGACTCGAAAATATTACATTTTCAAAACAAATATAATTTGTTTGTCGGTTTACATTTTTCTGTCAAATGACGTTGACACTTGTATAACTTACAATAACAAATTTCCATGTGGTTGTTGTTGTTGTAGCAGCTAGTACTGCTGTGTATTTCCAATTTGTCTTAATCTGGTTCTGCCTCTAACTCCAAATTCAGAAAGGCTGCGACCTGTACAGGTTGAGTCCAGAGAGAAGATGGGGTTAGGAGAGTGGGCTTGGCTGGGCAATTAAACAGATGTAGCGTATCATGTGGTCCGTTACCACATGCCGGGCAGACATTGTCGACCTCCCCATCAATCCGTGCCCAATACGAATTGAGGCGGCTACACCATCCAGATCTCAGCTGTGCCAAGACCACTCTAGTTTGTCGAGGTAGCTGCTGCTCTTCTGCGGCTATCTCAGGCGGATGGTCATCGAGGATGGTATTCACACGATATTCTTGAACTGCTTCCTCAACTGCGTCCGTGTGAATACTGTTCAATCCTGCTTGATAGGCCTGTTGATCTAGAGGCTCCCTTTTGTATCTCTGGACCTCTCTTTCCAGATCATGGAGATCCTTCCTGACATGCCTGGGTGGTGGGTGCCTATCCATTAGGTAGCGGTTCGGATGGCTGCTCCTATAACACCCAAGCAAGTATTGCATCGACAACATCTTGTTGTGTTGACGCACAGGAAGGATCTTCGTCTCCTCACGCAAGTGGTCTATTGGAGTCATGAGGAGACACCCTGTTGCAGTCCTCAGGGCGGCATTTTGGCAGGATTGAAGATTTTTCCACTGCGTTGCACTAACGTTAGCGGACCACACTGGCGCCGCATAGTTTACCACAGACCGGCCTATTGCCTTATAAGTCGTTAACAAGGTTTCTTTGTCAGCTCCCCAAGTGCTGCCGGCTAGCGACTTGAGAACCTTGTTTCTGCTCCTGACTTTGTCGCAAATAGCTGTGGCATGCGCGGACGACTTGTATAGGCTATCGAATGTGACCCCTAGAGCCTTGGGGTAATTAGTGGTCGGAATTGTGGACCCCTCGACCTGCACATTCAAAGATAGCCTCATTTCCGCTGTCCATGTGGTAAACAGTGTGGCCGTTGATTTAGTGGCGGATATTTTCATATTCCTCGACCGGAAAAAATCTGCGATATCTACGAGATAGTGATTCAGCCTCTCGCAAATGTCATCAATTTTTGGTCCTGACGCCATAATCGTGCAATCATCCGCATATGTCACGATCTTTATGCCGTCCGGTGGGCGTGGAATTCCAGAGAGGTAGAGGTTAAACAGTTCCGGAGATATCACCCCTCCTTGGGGAACTCCCTGTTTAACTCTACGGGCCTTCGATTTCCTGTCTCTGAATTCCACGTACGACTGGCGTCCACACATATAGTTCACGATCCAACGTTTCAAACTTGGCCGGAGGGTTGTTCTCTCGATGTCCTCGAACAGTTTGGCGTGACTGACGGTATCAAATGCCTTTGATAGGTCTAGCGCCACCATGACTGTCCTGTTACACGGCCTGTTCTGGTTAAGTCCTTCTGCTATGTGTGTGGAAATGGCGTGCAAAGCTGTTGTTGTGCTATGCTGTTTCCGGAATCCATGCTGATGATCAGCAACCGAGTAGCATTCACGAATGCTGGGGAGTAGTAAAGCCTCAAGTGTCTTGGCTACTGGCGACAAAAGTGAGATTGGCCTGTATGACTCACCTTTGCTGGCAGCGGGACCACCCTGCCCATTTTCCAGGCGTCGGGAACTACTAGGGTGGATAACGACAAGTTGAGGGCTTTGGTGAGATAATCTACTCCTGGCTCATCAAGCTGCTTCAACATCACCATTGAGATTCCATCTGGACCAAGCGCTTTGGATGATTTCGCGTTCCTGATGACATTTGCAACATCCTCCAACGTAAATTGTGGTGGTTCCTCCTCCACCTGAAGAGAGCGTATACGGCGCAACACTCTTCTCTTCGCCCGGTCACTCTCGGGGTGCTCTATAAACTGCCGGTTGAAATAACACGCGCACCTCTTCGGATCTGTCACCTCAACGCCGTTAAACGAGACAG
>NW_026886604.1:0-7993 GCF_032173495.1 Musca vetustissima | reverse complement strand
AATTCAGATTTGAGTGAACAGATAGAGATGGAAAACTTTTATTAGAAAATAAAATTACTGTTACTGTACATTATTGAGACAGTGTTGGAAATTCGAACTCATAAGTACGAAAAGTACTAAATATGGTTCAATTTCGATTTTGTGATTAATATTACTGTTGGAGTGTATGATTAGGGAAGTTTTGAAAAATTGTGCTTACGTTTACGAAAGGTAATTAATGCTACCAAATTTGGTACAATTTGGATGTTGGTGAACGGATATAGATGAAATCCATAAATGAGGTCTTAGGGTTATTATTGGAATGCATGGCTGAGGTAGTTTTGTAAATTCGTAATTATGTGTACGAAAAATATTACCTTTAGTACAATTTACACTTTGATGAACGTGTAGAAGTTGCAAATAAGATTACTTTGTAATATGTGTACAAAAAGTACTGAGTGGTACAAAATCTGGTACAATTTGGGTTTTGGTGAACATATAGAGCTGGAATTATTGGATTTAGTACTTACGATTACTGTTTGAAAGCAGGATTTAGGTAGTTTTGGAAAGTCGTACTAATGAGTATGAAAAAAACTCAATTTGGTACAATTTGCATTGATTTTGTTTTAGAAATTATTACTTATAGATACGAAAAGTACTAAATTTAGTGGAATTAGAAGTAATTTCGATATATGGATGTAGTCTTGAAAATGTGTACTTATGTGTTCGAAAAATGTGAATGGAACAAAGTGTGGAACCTGTAGGTATTTGCTAAAATATACAATTGGAATCCTTATCACTTTTGAATCAGTATATTGGAAATAAGAACAAGATTTCTGAAATTAGTACATATGTGTATGAAGAGTACTAAATATTAATATACTTGATATTAGACGTAGGAATAGAGGTGGAATTCGGAATTATAGCACAACAAAGCATACAGTATTCACGATTTCCATATAAAATACTATTTATTTGTTTTGTGTTCCCTTTCTGCAAACGAAGTAGCGGGCATTTCGCTAGCCGAAATATATATAGGGACCATTTTAGATATATAGACACCATTTCCATTAAATCGGACGAAAATATATATAGGATCTATATCTAAATCTGAAACGATTTTCAAGAAACTGAACACACATCATGCTAGACTTAATTCAGTACGCTATTCTGAATTTCGTGCAAATCGAGATGTATAGAGACTTTGGAACACCATTTACATTAAATCGGATGAAAATATATATGGGAGCTATATCTACATCTGAACCGATTTTTTCCCAATTTCAATAAATTCGTTCCTGGGCTAAATAAATAAGCTGTGCCATATTTCATCCAGTTCGGGTTATAAGTGCGACTTAGAAAGTTATTCTGTAGATATTCTCAAAAGGAACCGGGTATATATATAGTTTCATTTCAGTATACCTATGGAGGAGGGTATCCAAAGTTCGACCCATTCTATCCACAGATGCAGAATCATGAACTCATAAATTGGAGAAAAAGAGAGAGAGACTCACTGCACGTTTGAGTACTATATCCTCTGTTACTCCTGATGATTTTTTATGTTGGTCATCTCAAAAAGGAGGTTGTGACTTACCCCGATGATTAGATTGTAGTGATAAGTGGCAAATCTCTACACACATCCCAAAATTAATGCTTTGGAACTCTTAACGTAATCCGGTATACAGATTGAGGAGTCTGTTAGATCACCTATTGCCATTGATTGGCAAAAATCGAACATTCTTCTTGCGAAGAAAAGTTCTTAATACCAAATTATACACTCTTCGGGCTAGAGATCCAATTTTTTGGGCAAAATTTGAGAAGTTGTTTGATGAAATTATTATTATGTGAGGCCTGCCCCGTAACATAAGTCAACATTGATAGTTTTTGGTACACAAATTTCACACACAATGAGAATCCAAAATACTACATTACAAAAAAAAAATTTTTTTTTTGAAAAATTCCCATAAAATACCCAAAACCTCGAAATTATGGGGTTTCGTATTATGAGGCTACCTTCAAAAGTGGACCAAAATTGATAATGTGATACGCAATGCTAACCCAACACCAGATTACAGCCAATCTTATTGAATGTGTGACTAAAATCTTTCAAATTTTATCACCAGCAATCTATGTTAGTAAAAGTCAAATTTAATTTTTTATTAAAATTTTACGCTTGTTTCTCTCTACTTGAAATTGAATTTTTTGCAAAGAAATTGATATAATAAGTTTCCGACGTATTAAAGACATTTGAAAAGAATCGAATATAATAGAGATAAAAAATGTCCTGTTTTATCCCAAAACATAAAGCATTGAGTTCAAATCGTGGGATAGTTCTATGAAGTGCGACAAGCTCTGTGTCACCCGACTGTATAATTTTATTACCGATAATTTTGCCTAATAGGAAAAGGATTTCACGAGTGATACCCAATGAAATCTCCATATCGAATGACATTTCAATATACACCCAATTTAATGGTTGTTGTTATAAAAGAAACTTATAATATGAATAAAATCATCTAACCCACTTAATCATTGCGGGATGCCAATTGGAAAGCTCTTCAAAATTATGAGGCACATTGCTACCAAAAACGAGGCGATTGAATACCAGCCGCCGCCAGCTATTTAAATTTCAAATATCAAATATTAAAACAAAATCATTCAATATCTGCCAATCGAACTCCTCCGACAATCACAAAAAAAGAAAAGAAAGACTTAAGAAAAAGAGTTCAGGTTGTCTGGCACGATGACGAGTCAAAGATGTGTTTGTTTATTTCGACAAACGCTTAAAAAGTTGTTGAAGACGACGTATGGCATACGCCGCCGCTGCCATCACATTTCATTTCAATCGATTCAGAGTAGCAGGTACCCATGCGGCAACACCACCAACTCCGCCACCACAACCACCACCACGATCAATAACACCATTACCATCATCTATCTCATCATGACCACCATTACCCCCAATTGTAAAGATTTTTTTCGAGTTTTTTTTTATTATTTTTGCCTTCAGTATTTATGATTTCATTTCGGGAATGTATTCGAGTTCAACTATTTAGACGTCACAATGTTATTGTTTCTTTCATTGGTTTGGCGTTTGAAAATGATCGATTTGAATGTTCGCTGCCAACCGGCGAGACCAGTACTGTTCCATTGATGGGGAGTTGGAAGACAAAGAAGCATTACTGGTATCTGAAATTGGGCCAGTGAACCTGCATATCAACAAACGGACGATCGGTCGGTCGGTCACTCGTTCCGACAGACTTCTATCTAGCCAGTGTACCATCGTCATGCAGTACAATAGCAGCAATAACAACAACAAAAGTATTTTTTTGAAAACAATAAAAATCCACTTTTCTTATGAATAATTGTTCATATGTATGTACGTACGTACATCGTCTGTCCGTTCAGATTGTCCGGGCACCAGTCAAAGAAAACAAACAAAAACACAAAAAAATAAACGCGTTAGATTTGAAACAAACAAAAAACAACAATGAAAAATGCTTTCATTGTTTGAGAGCACTTCTTTAGGTCGAGCAAAGTGTACTAATGGTCAAGTTTTTGTTTGTATTGTTGTTATGTTTTTTTTCTGCTCTGAAGGAATGTTTGTTCAAAATCTGGCAAAGTGTGCGATGGAGCAATTTTGGATTTTTGAAATTTCAGTTTATTTTAAAATTTCTTCGATGTTATTATTCTTGCAAAGTGGATTGTCAATACTCGAAATTTTCGACAAGTGCCAAAATATGAAATCCACCATGCAATTTTGTAATCAAAAAGAGAGAACACGTGTATAAGGAAATAATACAAAGTTAGGGCGTACCGAAATTATGAAAGTGAGGAGTAATGGCTACATCCCACTTGTACCGGGGTTAGAAATTACTCAATGATACATTTATCTCTATTTTCTAAGGTTTGGGTCACATTTTAAAAATTAATATCATTTATTTCTTTTTCGAGATGAGCTACATGATCAAAACCAGAGAGGTACTACATACACACTCAATCGACAGCTAATTAGGGTATATACACTTTGATATGGTGAAAATGTTCCTCATCGAAATAACGGTTTTAGACCCCATGTTTCTTTGGACCAAATCAGTTTCAGAAAATTTGGAGTCAATTTGCACATGCCCGTCCGTCTGGCTGGCTGGTGCGCACGATAACTCTCGAATCGAATAACCGATTTCATCCAAACTTCTTAATATTTCTTCCAAACTTAGTTTAAGTTCGAAGATGGAGATTACCAGTCCACTCCATCTGGTACCTCACACACAAAATAATCAAAAATTGTGCTACATATTAATTTCTAATATCTTTACCATGCCTAGATGAGGTAGGAAGATGGGACTCATTGGTAGACTCCTTCTGGTACCTCCCCCACAAAGATTCAAAACTTTCAATATTTATAAATCCAACAATATCAGGCTAATGGAATGTCCAATTTGAACCAAACTTTGTACCACCTATTACTTTACCAAGTCTAGATCAAGTTTGAAGATGGGAACCATTGGTTCACTCCTTCTGGTACCTGCCCCGCAAATTGTTAAAATTTTCAATATTTCGAAATCCAATATCAGGCGAAAAGAATGTCCGATTAGAACCAATATTTGCTCAACCTGTTATCATTACCAAGTCTAGATAAAGTCCGAAGATGGGACACAATGGGAAACTTCTTCTGGTACCTCCCACTCAAATGGTCAACATTTTACATTTTAATAAATCCATAGGATGAGGGTGTATATCTGTCGGTAACACCGACTGACACTTTTTTACTTGTTTGGCCATAATTAGAACAGGGCGTTTATGATCGGTAAGGACTGTGCCGAATTCAGCACTTTGGGTATATTGTACATATGCATCCAAACAATTTCATGTCAATGTTCCTTCGAGGGAACATTCAACGAACTTAAATATATGATCTTTATCCAAAAGAGAACCGACAACATTAATCCATGCACATGCCTTTCTGCAACCTAAGCTAAATTTAATTTCATTTGGGCAGGTTTAGAGTCGTCTGCCTACAATCGGACTAAACGATTTAAAGCATACTTGATGCACGCTATTAGGTATGGCGCACTGTCCAAAATTTAAACCCGTTAGAAATATATATGGAAGCTATGTCTGCATCTGCACCATAGTACATAGTGAAAAATTCCATGTCAATCGGACAAACATTTGGAGTTTGGTGCACCATTTACCTAAAATCGGACGAAAATATATATGTAGGAGTTATATCTAAATATGAATCAATTTAAACGACACTTGTAAGATATTAATTTATATTAACTTCAGTACATTGTATAATCATTCATGGATCTAGGTACATTTCCATTAAATCAGACGGAAGATATATTCACGAAACTTAATACACGTCATTATAGACTTAAGTCAGTACGCTATGCCAAATTTCGGACTAAATTCAGTACACTATGCAAAATTCCGCGCAAATTGGGACTTTGGTGCACCATTTACATAAAATCGGTCGAAAATATATATGGGAGGTATATCTAAATCTGGACCGATTTTCAAGAAACTTTGCACACATCATTCAGGACCTAATTTAGTGGCCTATGCCAAATTTCCTATAAATCGAAAGGTATATAAGGGCTTTGGTGCCCCTATTACCTTAAATCGGATGAAAATATATATGGGAGCTATATCTAAATCTGAACCGATTTTCACGAAATTTAACACACGTTATTCTAGACTTAATTCAGTACGCTATGCAACATTTCGTGCAAATCGAAAGATATACATGGACATTGGTACACCGTATACATTAAATCAGACGAAAATATATATGGAAGCTACATCTAAATCTGAAAGGATTTTCACGAAACTTAGCACACATCATTCTATACTGAATTTAGTACGCTGTACCAAATTGAAAAATATATAGGGACTTTGGTACAAAATTAACATTAAATCGGACGAAAATATATATCGAAGCTATATCTAAATCTGAACCGAGTTTTCCTAATTTAAATAGAGTTCGTCCTTGGACGGACGGACGGTCATGCATAAATCAATTCAGAAAATGATTCTATGTATATTCTAAAAAGAAACCATGAATCTATCCCGGTTCCTTTTACCTGTTACAAACATATGCACAAAGACATAATACCCCGTAACACAGTGTGTTGAAGGGTATAAAAATATCACATATAAAGGTTTCGGTGACTCTGACGATTTTACAAGAAAAAACTAAAATTTTGTAAAATATATTAAGATTTAGTTATAACCCCCTTTGATCATTAGTAAGGGCATATTACCTATATTTTTCAAGTTATTCATGACCGGACGATCCAATCCACGTGAAAAACATTTTCGTTGAGGATCCAATTCTTTTCGGATATTCATGACTGAGCCGAAAATGTAAAGAGTGGGAATCCCCGAAGTACCAACCGGCCTTTACGTAGCATAAGGAGGGCACCAACAATCGTTAAGGAGGTGACGTCTTGTGCGAAAGTTGCCAGTCCTTCTATGCTGAATTCAATACGATATGCATTAGGCTAAATATGGAAAACTGTATAAAAGATTAACTTTACATACATCCACCTATCTGATAGGCAACACAAAATTTCTTTTCAATCTGACAAACATTGGAATTTTAGTGCACTATTGTAAAATCGGAAGAAAATATATTGGGAGCTATATCTAAATCTGAATCGATTTTCAAAAAATTCAAATAACTTGCACCAAATTTCATAAATGTCTCATAATTCCAGCTGATATGACTGATAAAATTTTTAATTTTGTTTAAAAATTATACTAAACTAGCGGGCCCGGCAAACGTTGTATTGCCTAGCAATATTGTTGATTTGTAACTCTCGGAATTTTAGATTTGTTTTTAACCCTTTCAGTGTTAACAAAAAATTTTGTCGGAATAAAAATCTAAAATTTTGTATTTAAAATCATATAAAGGGGCATAGTTTAGAAAAAATAGCAATTGCCATTTTAACCCTCGGCCAGTTTCGTCTGTCTTTCAGCAAAAACAAAAAAATAAAAAGTAACATTACATAGGATAAACCAAAAATAGCAAAGAAAGAGAGTAATTTTAAATATCGAATATATTCGACAAAAACACTGAAAGGGTTAAACTCTCCAACATAAGGTGAGTGTACAGATCTTTGTAATATTTTTTTTCTATTTTTGCATTCTAAAGTTTCTGTTGATATAAATATATTAATATTCGAATTCGTGAAAAAAAATTATCTATATATATAAATTTTTAATAAATTTAAATGAGCATATAAGTTTGACTTTCGGATTTAATTACATTTTCGCAATATATTTATAAGTTTCCGTAACAAAAATTATTAATGTTTCGGTGTACCGCCCATATAATGGTAGCTCTCAATATTCGGTATTTTGAAGATCTTGGCACGGCCTTCAACAGAAGTGCTTCTAATTTAATATAAGGGATACTTTTGAGCAGAAAATATCTCTACTTAAAACTATCAATATATGCCCATATGTCCGGGTCCCCCCCTAATAACACCATCCGTTAATATTCGGTATTTGGCTTAATTTTATATTTTGGATCATCATTAAGTACAAAATTTTCCTAACACAATTTGCCCAAGCTTCCCAAAGCCTCCACATTATACGATCCTTTGGGGATTTGGACATGTTTTTCAACCTAATCAGCTGTAGTTCGTTGTTTGGTTGTTTTATTTGGTAGCATAAATACTACTAAAAGTTATCAATATTGGTACAATATTCGGTATTTTGCGGATTTTCGTCATGCTTTCAAGCAAATTGGTTGTAATTTTATATTATAGATCATCATTGAGTACAAAATATCATTACAAAAAATTATCAATATTGGTTCAAGTTTCCGGGTAAAACCCATAAAATGGTATCCCCCATACCATTACACAAGTGGTGTCAAATCTTTGTATTAGCTGTATTATGTCATTCCTGTATATTGGGGGTAAGACACATTTTTGCAAAAATATCTCTATTTAGGTCCAAGTTTTGATATAGCTCCTACATACTGAGCAATACGTACGTA
>NW_026886603.1:0-8007 GCF_032173495.1 Musca vetustissima | reverse complement strand
TTATCCCAAAATGTTTATCTGCCCATCACCGAAAATTATAGGGGTGTTCCTTGACAATAACTGGAACCTCTTGGAACATTTCAAACACTATATTTCCGCCTCAATACTTAAGCACCTATAAATATTTAAGAGTTACTCCCACATCCGAGTACATACGACAGTATAATTGATATCACTTTAAAGGTCAACCACTCCTCTTGGATGCACTATCAATTTCTCGGGTCTATGTCTTTCAGGGGTAAATCTAAATGCAAATTTTGTAATTTTTCACACAAAAGTCAGGGTCCATTTGACCCGCTAAATATTGACCGATCTTTATCCCTTTCCTTCTCCATGTAAAATTCGCGATCTATGGGCCATAATTGCGGCCCCTGAAGCGACCTGAAAATCAGACAAAATAAAGTTTTTGGTCCATTTCATCCCCTAAAAATTAACCGATAATTATCAAAAACAATAGGGGTCTTCATTGGCCCGAACCCACCATGCATGCAAAATTTCGTGAAGATTGGTCCATAACTGTGGCCTGTATCGTGTTTACAAATTATAATGGACAGATGAATGGACGGACACACATGGTGGGTCTAGGACCAATATTTCGCGGCGTTACAAACTCTTGGGGTTGCACAAAGCTATAATACCCCGACAACATTGTTGTGTAGGGTATAAATATCCCGCCTCAATGTGTCTTTTTTGTAGGCCCTAAGCACACATTCCAACCAAAATTGCTCCATGTTGGCTCCTTTTTCATTCGAATTTATATCATTATCAATATCGATTTATCTTTAATTATAGTCCTGTCCCATATACGCATTTCCCAAAAGAAATGTCTCTTTCTGTGCAGAACACTTTCAAAGTGGGTCTTTAGTTTAAGGTGATGTTTGTTTCATCATAAGGCGGATGAATACGGTCTAGGACCAATATTTCGCGGCGTTACAAACTCTTGGGGTTGCACAAAGCTATAATACCCCGACAACATTGTTGTGTAGGGTATAAATATCCCGCCTCAATGTGTCTTTTTTGTAGGCCCTAAGCACACATTCCAACCAAAATTGCTCCATGTTGGCTCCTTTTTCATTCGAATTTATATCATTATCAATATCGATTTATCTTTAATTATAGTCCTGTCCCATATACGCATTTCCCAAAAGAAATGTCTCTTTCTGTGCAGAACACTTTCAAAGTGGGTCTTTAGTTTAAGGTGATGTTTGTTTCATCATAAGGCGGATGAATACGAACCTATGTAGATTTTCATATATATTGCTAACATAGTGTTAATTAGTTAGTCCTTTTTTATTAAATTCATGTTTTTTAAACACTTATTTCTTTTTAATTACATATTACAAATCAGAACCACATTTATCGAAAATTACCAACCATCCAGACATCTTAATATCATCAAATATATGTATGTAGTTAACCCATATGGTCTGAAAGATGCTGATAAGACAAATAGCCCAACACATATGCATGAAAATCATGGGATCTGATTGTAATGCATCATGGCATTACAGATGCTTTGTTAAAGTCATTTGTAATGCTCTGCCTACATCGAGAAATTCTCATAGCTGTCTATGTCTCAATAAGCCAACACTCAAGTCGAGTCATAAATATAAAATGTTCCATACATACATACAGACAGACAAATAGACCATAACACAATAAATATGTGTATGTGTTTTCTTCATTGCCACAAAAAATCTGTTGTGTATTGTAAAGAACACCAGCCGAATAGCAGCAAACCAACAACATAATGACAGTTATCGACAGTTCAAAGAAATAATAAACGGAATTCGTCGAAGATTGATAATGTCGATAGAAATTGATATCATCCATCATATTTCCTTTCAATGTACTAGATGTGGCCAGGCCAATTGTCGACAAGGCATTGTTGGCTGGCGGACTGCAAAATTTATATAATTTGATTAAAAAATATGAACTATAGAATGTGCATGTGTATGGGTTTATGCGTTCTTGTTTTATACACACACGCATACATACATACATTTATTCTTATTTTTATTATTAAATATTTATTCGTATCGGTGTCGATGATGTTTGTTCGTTCGATGGTTGATGGTGTGTGTGTGCGTGTTTATTTTCCATTGTATTGTTTCCCGTTGTGTGTTTATGTTTGTTGGTGTGTGTGTGCGAAAACAAATGCATGTATGTGGGCGTTTTTCAGTTTCATTGTGTGATTGTGTGTGTGTGTGCGCGATTTCTGTTTTCTGAAACAACAAATTAATATTCACAATTGGTTGATGTGTATTTTTTGGGCAGCTACCACCATTTGTAGGAAAATATTTTCTTAGGAAGTGATCCGTATTCGATTGGAGATTTTTATTTTTTTATGTTTATGTTTTCAATTCATCATCAATAAATAACAACGGCAACGACACATCAAGCACACCCAGCAACAAGAAGCAACCCTTCTGATGGCAAGTGAGGTTCTTTTAAATATTTATTGCAAACATATATTTTTTTAAATTGAACTTTTTTATATTTTGTTTCTGTTCGGCAGGTTTATTTTACTACTGGTGAAGAAGCAGTCAAGTCATTTGCTATTTTTATTGCTTTGATTTTTTATGGATTGTCGAATATTTATTATTGCCTTTAAATTCTGCCAAACATCATTTTGCCAATGTTATAGATGTGTATAACAAACAGCAATCGGACTTTTTCAAAAATACATTTATTCAAATTTATATTGTGAAACACATTGATTACGAGTCATCTGCATATAGATAGGGTGTTTATAGTGAAATTGGACAGATTGTTGATGCAAAAATATAAATGTTGTAGATGTACAGTTTTTGTGTCCAACCAGGGAGTCTCTAGAGTTAGGTAATAAAATGATGTGGCCCTCTATGTCTAGAAGGAATCAAAATCTTCGACTTTTTACCTTTTGTTGTTGGTGGAAAGGTGTTACAATAGCTGTCAGATCATTATCTTCTGAATTATAGTACATGGGATGTATGAGGTTAGGGGTGAGATAAAAATATTAAATATTGCTGTCATATATTTACACATATATTTAAAAGTCTATAACGACCTAAGGAAAATCTTGAAATACAGAAAATTCCCTAGTATGTCTCAAAATCTACTTCTCAACTGATTGGTCTTAAGCTCTCAGTAAGTGTAAAAGTGACCATAGGATGGTTCAAAGGCTTCCAACAATGTTACAACATAATTACTCCCATTTTTATTCCCTACACAACTAAGTTGTAAGGGTTCGCCACAAAATATTGGTCATATATACTAGACTAGCTGAGTCGATCTAGACAGGTGTGTCCGTCTGTCCATTATAATTTGTAAACCAGACACAGGTCACAGATATGGACCAATTATCACGAAATTTTGCATGTAGGGCCTTTTCTGGTCAATGAAGAGCCCTATTGTTTTTGGTTAATATTTAGTGGTTGAAATGTAAAAAAAACTTTATTTTGTATGTGTTGTAGTCGCTCTATAGTCCACGATTATGACCAGAGCACCATAAAGTAAGCAAGACAGTTTTGATAAAGATCGGTCAATATTCTGCTGGTCAAATGGACCCAGACTTTTGTGTGAAAAATTACAAAATGTTCATTCCATGGCGTAGGAAATAGACCCGAGAAGTTGATAGTTTAACCAAGAGGAGTGACCATTAAATTAATACCAATTCTACTGTTGTATGTAATCAGATGTGGGAGGTATACTTAAATATTTACAGGGGTACGTATTCTGATAATGTCGCGCATTTCCGGGTACGGTTATGGTCAAGGACGACGCCTACATTTTTCGGTGATGTTGAGCCATGAACCGAAAACTTCATTTTTATCAGATTTTGTCAGAACATCACATATTTTTTACGGTGAAGGGGATCTGACCAAATACTTAGAACGGCTGTTTAGATGATGATTGGTCAATATTCCGAGGGTCAATCAATCAAAACCTAAAATGACCAAATTTTCCTTTTTTACTTGTCTGTTATTTTTGTACACATCTCTGTTATATATATGACAATCAACCATTTTCTATTGTTTGTTTATGACAGATAAAAATGTTAGGTGTGTGTTGGTGTGCACTTTGTTGTTTATTCATTTTTTTTTTAATTTTTGAGCAAAAACAACTTCTCCTGATTACGAATCATGAGTCTATGACTATGATTTTGAAACCAAAGCCGAATCATCAGTCATGGTTCAAAATGATTCGTCCCACACCGTTAGGTCGAAATATATGTTCCTGAATAGAATTTAATGCTATGTCGATTGCTATTGATCGCTATATTTGAAATAATTTGTCATTTCGAGTTCTTGGAGGATTAAAACCATATATGCAGAGCATTTTCGATATAGATTCATCACTCCCATATAGAGGTTCGCATCTTTTGCTATATGGTTTCCAGGAGGGTAAAAACATTTAAAAAATGGCACAGGCTAAAGGTCTAGACCTGTTATCGGAATTATGAAGATTTTAGCCGCATTATCTCACTCACGGGACTGTAATTTGCCAATCCAGGTTTACGAGTGCGAAAAATATATTTGCAGAATATGTTTAGTATGGCTCCTGCCCAATTTTCTTTAGTGCGAAATTTTTCAATCAAAGTTTCTGTAATTCGTCCTTTGGGAGTTTTAAAGGGTGACTAATATTTTTCCAGAAAATTTTGACCTTAATCTTCCGTCCCATTTTCGGCATTTTGAAAGAGATTACTTTTGCGTTCAAAGTTTTTGATGAGCTAAAAAAGCATCTGTAATTTGGCATTTCAGATTGCTGGCTAATAAGAAACAGACAAGAGTCCCGCTTAATTTTCAGTTTTGGCCTAAAAGCATAAAATTCATAAAGGCATAGCCTCTACATGAAATTGGTGAAAATACACCACAATGTGAAGGGTGTAAAATAAATGTTCGACTCGGCCGACGACTTTATGTTTTTACTTGATACTTTTCTCCGAAGACTTCAGGGCAAACACATTGTGTTCGACTTCTCTAAATTGACCCTCCTCGTTGTGCAAGCGGAACCGTCGTCACGTGATTCAACCATATGCTTCGAAGAGCTTCTTTCACGAACAACTCTGCCTTTAGGTTCATACACATAGGTCCGTGATTCGTCATTCCAGACGATCTTATTTCACTTTCTTTCCTTGTCCAATTGTGCGGTGGACAATTTTCTCGGACATCACGACCGCTTTTGAATGACCTCCTCGACCTTTTTTTATTAAACGATCATTATTTAAATCAGATTTTCCTAGTACTATAGTAGTTATACATGTTGATTATATTCCCCAATGCACTCTTGCCCTGAACACTCACATATGTTGAAAATGTAAGTCCACGTTTAAAGGGAATTAGAGGCAGAACTTCTAAAATCAATTGACCGATTAATTATCGACTAAGTGAGTAAGAGTAAGCTCCATAGTTGATTTTTTTTACTCTTGTCTATGAGAACAATCTCCGAGTGGAGGGACTTCATTTAATCTAATCCTTTAATCTAATAATATACACCAGAATGTACGACTTATTAATTTCCACGATCTTGTAAATAACGTGTAATATTTTTTCTCAGAGTCTTCAAATTACATTCTATAGCTCGATTGTCTGTATAACTGATTGATATTTTCTGTTACATTTTTCATGATCTATTTCAAGCTTCTTCTATTTCATTGGAGGACTCAATTCAAAAATTAAATCCCTCAATAATGGGATATATAGAAATTTTTAAAGAATTTCTTTATTATGATACGGTTATTAAATTTACCGCCGTCATCCCTATTTAATATTTCACATTCGATGCCATTACAAAGGGATTTTGCTTCTTTCACATTATAATGAATTTTTTCATATAAACTATTTAAAAAGTATTTGACATTTTATTATGTTATTTTTCGGCAAATTGTAACCACGTTTTATTTGACAACTAAATTGAAAATAATTTGTTGTAAATTTGCTTAGCATCGTCTTATATATGCACATGACATTGTATTGGTCTGACTATAATGTTTCATAAATGTGTCCACTTTCATGGATGTTTAAAAAGTTCTAACGAACTCACATGAATATCTGTATTTATGAGTTTACTAAACTTCTCCTTCGTCTTATTTTTGGGTTGGACAAAAAAAACGTATGTTGTTTATTTTTTAATGGAAACATTTTTGACTTTATGTCGAGACTTTTATGGCAAGTTGCAGTTGTTTATTTATACCATAATATGTATATATATATATATATATGTATGAAGTTGGGTAAAAATATCAAAAACAAAAACTGTTAAACAAAATATGTCTCAATTTTTCTTAGAATAAACGAAAATGCATCGAATGTTTGTATATAACGAACAAGTTTGGAATTGACAATAAACGTGAAAATATGTACTAAAATATATATGTAATTGTTTCTAAATTGTTTTTCGTGTATAAAATGAATACATTAATATTTATATTATATTTTCCAATTATCATCACTTAACAATAATACATTTTTTTTTTATATTTTCAGGTAAGACGTTTTTGGGAGAGAATATTTCAATATTGTGTCTGGGTGAGATATTTTAAGAAAACTTTGAAAAATATTAAAAAAATCCACGCTTATTGCTGTAATAATTCTTTAAAAAAATCCACGCTTATTGCTGTAATAATTCTTTAAAAAAAATCCACGCTTATTGCTGTAATAATTCTTTAAAAAAATCCACGCTTATTGCTGTAATAATTCTTTAAAAAAATCCACGCTTATTGCTGTAATAATTCTTTAAAAAAATCCACGCTTATTGCTGTAATAATTCTTTAAAAAAAATCCACGCTTATTGCTGTAATAATTCTTTAAAAAAAATCCACGCTTATTGCTGTAATAATTCTTTAAAAAAATACACGCTTATTGCTGTAATAATTCTTTAAAAAAAATCCACGCTTATTGCTGTAATAATTCTTTAAAAAAATCCACGCTTATTGCTGTAATAATTCTTTAAAAAATCGACACTTAATTCAAAGATTGTCTTTGAGATCGTATTTTAAAAAAAAATCCACGTTTATTGCTCTGATAAACATTAAAAAATATTCTTTAAAAAAATCACGCTTATTAAAATGATATTCTTTAAAAAATCCACTAGATTTGCTCTGATAGTCCTTTAAAAAATATTCTGTAAAAAATCCACGCTTATGGCTCTCAAAGTCCTTAAAAAGTATTCTTTAAAGAATCCTGGGCTTCGTCCAGATTCTTTAATCTTTTAGGGTAAGGTCTCAAAGTCCTTGAAAAATATTTTTAAAAAAATCCACGCTTATTGCTCTCAAAGTCCTTAAAAAGTTTTCTTTGTCCAGATTTAATCTTTTATCCATGCTTATGACTCTCAAAGTCCTTGAAAAATATTCTTTAAAAAATCCACGCTTATGGCTCTCAAAGTCCTTAAAAGATATTCTTGAAAAAATCCACGCTTATGACTCTCAAAATCCTTGAAAAATATTCTTTAAAACATCCACGCTTATGAGTCTCAGGGCTTTGAAAATATTTTTTAAAAAATCCACGCTTATGACTCTCAAAGTCTTTAAAAAATATTCTTTAAAAAATCCACGCTTATGACTCTCAAAGTCCTTGAAAAATATTCTTTAAAAAATCCACGCTTATGTCTCTTAAAGTCCTTGAAAAATACTATTTAAAAATCCACGCATATATCTTTGATAGTCCTCAAAAATAATATTTAGAGAGTCTTTTGAGAGTCTTTTCAGAATATTGTTTATTTATATTACATTTTTTTAAAGAATATTTTTTAAAGACTTTTGAGAGTCAATAAGCGTCGATTTTTTAAAAAATATTTTTCAAGGCCTTTGAGCAATAACGTGGATATTTTAAAGAATATTTTTTCAAGGATTTTGAGAGTCATAGCGTCAAGATTTTTTCAAGAATATATTTTAAGGACTTTGAGAGCCATATGCGTGGATTTTTTAAAGAATATTTTTGGAGGACTATCTGAACAATAAGCATGGATAAAAGATAAATCTGGACAAAAGAAAACTTTTTAAGGACTTTGAGAGCAATAAGCGTGGAT
>NW_026886602.1:0-81233 GCF_032173495.1 Musca vetustissima | reverse complement strand
AGTTTTTTTATGTTCTCCATCGATTTGTGACTAAGCCACTCATTGCACGGTCTTCGTGTCAAAATAAAACTAGAAGCCAACAAAATAGGGACTACGCCTCTTATGTATCATTTTTCAAAATTTTCACTGCATCTACCTTTAAATGATGCTGACATTTTGAAGCTCTATTTTGAGTTTTTTTTTTAATTTTACTTCTAGCTTTAATACGCAAACAGGAATTTATAAAAATCGATTATAAGATTATTGTAGTCGCGAATCTGCGTAATTTGATATGTATTTTGTGAATGTAGTATGCACAGCTTCAGAGTAATACTCATCCGAAGGTGCGAATTTTGTGCGATCAAATTTCTAAAAAACCTATTTTTCGGGCCAAATTTTTAGATCTGTCAACTGAATGACATGGGTACCCGCGATCAATAAGGTTTTTTACGTGTCGGATGATATAAAAACTTCTTCGTGAAAATCCATCTACTAGAACGGCGGGAGCTGGCCTTCCAAAAACACGAAATTTGGCAAAAAATGTTTTTGAAAATGTCGCGGATTTAATTGCGTTTTCTGTGTATCATTTCCGCTTCAATAAATGACCTCATACGGATTTTGATCTTTTTCGAAAAGAGAACTTTAAAAACTTCAGCCGAAAGAGAGATGTACGCAATTTATCTCAAAAATAGTGTGAGCTGGCACATCCATGGTTCTTAATGGACCACATTGAAATCGGTATAGATCGATGTATTTTTTTAGGGTGCACACCGAAATCGGATGCGCGTTAATGGCATATGGAGTTTTCGGAAATTATTCCCGTTTTACGATTTTTTGGGTACTTCAGTGCAACGTCAAATGAAATTTCGCAAAATATACATAGATTGGAAGATAAAATTCAGTACTTCCTGGAAACCGCATGCGCATCAAATGATTTTGAGAATTACGCGATTTAGACGCAATTTATCTCAAAAATAGTGTGAGCTGGCACATCCATGGTTCTTAATGGACCACATTGAAATCGGTATAGATCGGTGTATTTTTTTAGGGTGTACACCGAAATCGGATGCGCGTTAATGGCATATGGAGTTTTCGGAAATTATTCGCGTTTTACGATTTTTTTGGTACTTCAGTGCAACGTGTGGCACATCTTAGCCGTCAAATGAAATTTCGCAAAATATATATGGATTGGAAGATAAACTTCAGTACTTCCTGGAAACCGCATTTGCATCAAATGATTTTGAGAATTACGCGATTTAGACGCAATTTAAAATGTATATATCATAATATTATTTTATTTCAAGATTTATTCCTATTTATAGAACCCTAAGATTTATCGGAAGGGTCTTGATATAAATCGCAAGGCGTATACTTGTACACAAAAAGTGATTATTTTTATATATGTCAATTTTTCGGCGAAATTCGGGTAAAATAGCAGAATAACCCCAACATTTTTTTTCTGAAATTTATTGTATAAAATTAAAAAAAATAAATATGATGACATTATTTTTCGAACTAAAAACAAATATTTTTCGTCAATATCTTGTTTTGTTGATGCTGTGATTTACAAACCGCTACACGGACTTGTGTGATTTTGATATCATTTGATTCATCAAGGTGTTTAGATTATGTAGATATTTTTAAATTAATTTTTAGGTGTGTGTATGTCATTAATATAATGAAAATATTGATGTAATCTGCTACATTTTTTTATTTTTCTCATATTTCGCGAATATGTGCAACTTTATCGGGATTATTATAATATATTCATATCCTTATTTTACGGAGGAAGATATATATCAACGTTTTTGGTCAATATAATAAACGGCGTAATTTTAAGATTTTTTTCTTATGCCAAAAATTAAAACCTCGATAACTTTTGCGCGCATCAACCACAAATTTGATCGCGAACGGTTTCGGAGTCAGAACATTTTTCTCTATATGTGTACCAAAAATCATTGATGTGCCACAAAAACAAAAAAGCTGATTTTTTGAAAATGGAATATTAAAAAATTGGCAATATTGCCCATATATGTCCATCCGTCTGTCCCTGCATTCTTCTGAACAAAGTACAGGTCGGATTTATGATCCGATTTTGATGAAATTTAGCACAAGTCAATTATTTGGCCCAAGGTCAAACCCTATCGAAAAGGAGAAAATCGGTTCAGAGTTAGATACAGCTCCCATATATATTTTCGTTACAATATCTGCCTGATTGAAAATTATGCACAGCGTACTGAATTAGGTTGATTTTGATGTATCTGAAGTTTTATTGAAATCGGTTCAGATTTAGATATAGCTGCCATACATATTTTCGTCCGATTCGGTTCAGTTTTGGAACCATCTTACTCGGTTAGTTGCCATTGTTTTTGGATTTTCCCATATAAGGTTATTTTGACTCAGTTCATCGATTATTGTTCGCCGCAACGTGTTTCTTGGTAGACCTCGACATATTTTCTTTTTTCATCTCTATTTCCTTCATTTAATCTGCGAACCACGAAACCCATATAAAGTTCGTGGTTCGTTAGGTTCCATAGCTTTACGTTACTTATGGTGTTGGGCTAGAGTATTCTGCCTACGATCCACAGGCACCTATTTATGAATACTTGTAGATTTGCGCGATGGTATGTGACACAAACCAGGTTTCACTACCGTATAGCAGAATCGACTTTATACACTTTGCACTCGGCCGAATGCTGCTGTCGCTTTTGTCAGCCTATTTCTGCACCACCTCTTGTTGTTACAGTGATTCTGAGATAACAGAAGCTATCGATGTGTTCAATTGCCTTTGTTTTCTTGACACTAATCTCAAGTAACTTTAACTAACACAAGATCAGCAGTTAAAGTCGGAAAGGACCTCTCGTAGCCCTTTAATACCGAAGGAGGATTCTGACAAGGTAACAGTTTGTCGTGTGACCTTTTTAACATCCTGCTGGAAAAGGTCATACGGGTAAAGGTCATGGGTCGAACACTGAGAGCGATAACAGCCACCTTTGAACAAATCGAGAAGGTGTCTGCCAAAGTGGGTCTGGTAGTAAACGGCAAGAAGACCAAGCTGGTGGTATCAACGTGCAAGACGTCCAGTAGACTCGGACCAACTGTAGAACTTGAGAACTACAGCTTCGAGATAGTCAAAGATTTTATATAACTTGTTACCACCATAAACAAAACGAATGACATCAGTTTTGAAATTCGTAGAAGGATAGTGATGGTCATCTAATTTGTGGCCTTTCCATCTAATTCCAGGCCTTCCCCTTCTACGGGAACCATCAGTAGGCTCGATTTTATATGCCTTTTGAGCTGGGGTATTTTCATTCATCCGCACAACGAGGCCTAGCCACCGTAGTGGCTGCAGCTCAATACGACTGACTATGTCGATGTCCGCGCATAAATGGTAAAGATCGTGGTTCATTCGACGCCGATATTCACCGTCGACGCAGATCGGCCCGTAAATCTTTCGGAGTATTTTTCTATCAAACACCCCAAGAGCTGCCTCATCTGCTTGCGCAAATACCCATGCTTCTGATCCATATAAAAGCACGGGTAGTATCAGTGTCTTGTAAAGTTTGATTTTGGTCTGGCGGGAAGTGGCCTTGTTTCTAAACTGCTTACTTAGACCATAGTAGCATCTGTTGGCCATCACAATCCTACGAATTTAAAAACTGATGTCATTCGTTTTATTTATGGCGGTACCAAGGTATATAAAGCCTTTAACTACCTCCAAGCTGTAGTTCTCAAGTTCCACAGTTGGTCCGAGTCTACTGGACGTCTTGCGCGTTGATACCATTAGCTTGGTCTTCTCGCCGTTTACTGCCAGACCCACTTTGCCAGACTCCTTTTCAATTTGTTCAAACGTGGCTGTTATCGCTCTCAGTGTTCGACCCATGACCTTTACCCGTATGACCTTTTCTTAACCCGTATGACCTTTTCCAGCAGGATGTTAAAAAGGTCACACGACAAACTGTTACCTTGTTACCTATTTGATACCAGAAGTTCTTCAAAATGCTCTTCCAGATCCTTCCAGATCAAAATGCTCCTTCAAATGTTTTCTGTAGCAAACTCTTTATTAAGCAAATTATAGTATTTCAACCAAATGCATTTTAAATCTCCATTCTACAAATGAGCTCCACTTTATAGCATTTCAAGTCATTATAATTGATGAAAGAAGCTACTTTTCAATTCAAAAATTCCAAAATAATAACTGCAAAAGGAAGTTATCTACGGACAAATGATTGAATTTGAGCAATTTGTGGCCAATTGTTCCTCCACGCTATACTTTTGTTCAATAAATCTATCCCAAGAGGCTATTTATAATGAAACACTTTCAACGAATGTACAAACACGCACGCACAAAGAGACACACATAATGGCTACACATTAATACACAGACACACACACACCCAAACACTCTTGGCACTAAAGACGCTCATTTGTAATCATCAAATATGATTATGAATGATGCACACAAATACAATCAAAATCCGACAAATACGCGTAATGATAATGACATTTGTAAAAGAGACCCCGATCAGCACCACCCGCCACCAAACTACCTCCAGCAGCGGCAGGGCCAATGCCATTGTTCCTGCCTCTGGTACAATGAAATGTTATTAGCAACAGGCTCACTCTTTTGGTCTCATTGCGGAACAATTCAATTTTATGATTGCACACAATTTTATTCGCAAATGTTATGAGTGCGTGTTTGTGTGTCTCTGTGTGTGTGCGTTTTATGCTTCGTAGCAATGCTTGAATGTATGGGTAATTTAGATATAATTACCAGTGGTATTGTTTGTTGCCAGATATGCAACATGGGAATAGTTTGTGGTATGCATAAGTGTTTGTATTTGTATTTTGTCTATATCGAAATATGTGTGGTAAATGTATGTGTGTGTATATATATATATATATGTCCGAATATGTGAACAAATTCCAGAGAACATATTGCGGTTTCCGTTTGTGATTATTACAAATTCTGTGAATTACATTTACAAATTTGGCATTTTGGCAAGGGTATAGCCAATTTTTAATATTTGATTATAAAATTTTGGATAGAAGCTATTCAGGTTTCTTTAGAAATGCGGGACTAAATAAATAAACTTCGCTGAATTGACTTTTTTGTCAAAAGAAAGTTCGCTGCATTGTCTTTTTCTATAAACAATGTTCACTGAATAAACTTTTGCTATAGAAAAAATTCGCTGAATCGACTTATTCTATAGAAAAGTTCGTTGACTTTTTGACTTTTTCTATAGAAAAAGTTCCCAGTATTGACGTTTTCAATACAAAAAGTTGGCTAAAAAGCATTTTTTGTAGAATTGATGATAGAATTGATTTTTTCTACAGAAACATTTCGCTGAATAGACTTTTTCTGTCAAGAAAGTTCGCTGAATTGACTTTTTCTATAGAAACAGCTTGCTGAATCAATTTTTCCTATAGAAAATGTTTGCTGTATTGTCTTTTTCTATAGGAAAAGTTCGCTGAATTTATATTTTCTATAGAAACAGTTCGCAGAATTAACTTTTTCTGTAGAAAAAGTTCCCTGAATTGACTTTTTCTGTAGAAAAGTTTGCTGAATTTACTTTCGCTATAGAAAAAATTCGCTGAATTGACTTTTTCTATAAAAAAGGTGCGTTGAAATGTCTTTTTCTATCAAAAAGTTCGCTGAATGACTTTTTCTAAAGAAAAACTTTGCAGAATTTACATTTTCTATATAAAAAATTCGCCGATTTTTTTTAGAAAACTTTTGCTGAATTGACCTTTTCTGTTGCAAAAGTTCGTTGCAAAAAGTTTGCTTAGTTGTCATTTTCTGTAAAAAAAAGTTCGCTGAATTGTTTTTTTCTATAGAAATTGTTCGTTGAATTGATATTCCCTATAGAAAAAGTTCGCTGACTCAATTTTTCCCATACAAAAAGTTTGCTGTCTTGCCTTTTACTTTAGAAAAAGTTTGCTGCCTTGCCTTTTTCTATAGGAAAAGGTTGCTGAATTGACTTTTTTACAGAAAAACATCGCAAAGTTCACATTTTCTATAGAAACATTTCGCTGAATCGACTTTTTCTGCAGAAAAATTCTTTAAAATTACTTTTCTATAGGAAAAGTTCGTTTAATTGATTTTTCCTAAAGAAAAACTTCGCAGAACTAATTTTTCTGTAGAAAACCGTTTGCTGTATTGATTTGTATACCCTTCACCACACTGTGGTACAGGGCATTATGTCTTTGTGCATATGTCTGTAACAGGCAAAAGGAATAGTTCCTTTTGAGAATATGCATAGAGTCACTTTCTGAGTCGATTTATGCATGTCCGTCCGTCCATCCGGCTGTTGGTGTAAACAAAGTACAGGTCACATTTATAATCCGAATTGGATGAAATTTGGCACAGCTCGTTTATTTGGCCCAAGGACGAACCCTAGTATGAAACCTATATATGAAATTGGGAAAATCGGTTCAGATTTAGATATAGCTTTCATATTTCCAATTTCATGTAAATGGTGCACCAATGTCACTATATATCTTTCGATTTGCACGGAATTTGGCATAACGTACTGAATTGAGCGTATAGTGATGGTTGCCAAGTTTCGTGAAAATCGGTCCAGATTTAGATATAGCTTATAGTTTCGTCCGATTTAATGTAAATGGTGCACCAAAGTCACTATATATCTTCCGATTTGCACGAAATTTGGCATAACGTACTGAATTGAGCCTGGAGTGATGTCTGCCAAGTTTCTTGAAAATTGGTCTAGATTTAGATATAGCTTCCATATATAGTTTCATCCAATTTTGTGATCACAATTAAAAATTAGTTTGCAATAAAAATTAGTTTACATAAAAATATTGTTAAATTTTAAGGAGGTCGTTCGTGCTAATTAAAAATAATCACTATATTTGATATCAATATGTTTGCAAACTATTAGTTTTCATTTTTCCTTTATGCGAATAAAGAGTATTCAAATGTATTATATAATGTTTGGCATTACAATGATATCAAATAAAACGCCAACACACGCACACACACTCGCACAAATGTTTTTATAAATATTTGTGTAGTGATTATTTCATTTGGTCATTATTTGAAAATTATCTAAATCTCTTATTGTAGATGGTAGCTGTATTCATTCAGGCCTTTGTGTCTCTCAGTATCGTTGCTATATACAACGTATTGAATTGTTGTTATACGAAAATGAAACTAAAAACTATTTCTACGTTTATTAACTCAACATGTAATGAAATATTGTTGAATGTACATGCAGTAAAGTGTATCATGTTGTTGGGAGTATGTATATTATTGTTATAAATGTTTTCTGTTATTTTCAATTATTTGTTTGTTTGTGTGTGTTGTTTTTGTTTAGTTTTTGTCCGTGGCATAAATGCAATTTTAATTAGTACATTTTTTGCAATAATAGTCGATTTGAAAATGTGGTCGTTGGAAAGGATTTGTATTGTGTATAAGAACAGAATGTAACAGCAGTGGAACAAAGAGGTCTGTTAAAAAACGTTATTTTAAATTTTCAAAACGTATTTACATACACAATTGCGCACACGGTAATAAAAGTAATATTCATTATTAACCGTACTCGTTTATTACAATCAAAGAAAACTGTTAGAATAACATTAAACTGAAAAAATAATTTGAATGGCAATGCGTACAACATTGCCATTCAAATCATTGTTTTCAGTTTTGGGTATAATATATCCAGATATCCCTAAGTCTTTCCGATTGACAAGAAACTTTGCATAGATTGCCGAAAGACCTTTATTGTATTGATTGCATTAGGTTAATGTAGAGATATAAATTATATATTAAGTATTGATGTTTTCCAGTCAATCGTCCGTCTAATATAATACATCTGTCGGATCGACATATCATTTTACACATACAACCGGTGTTGCCAAAACTTTGTTGATAAAAAACGCTAGATTTTGTTTTAAAAAGTGCTAGAAAGTGCTAAAAAATTTTAAAAAGTGCCAAATAAAAGTGCTAAACATTTTATAACAGAAATTAGAAGAATTGACTTTAAGGGAACATCCCCCTATCCCCATTCCCGATTATAAATTTTCAAGATTTTCAATGGGCTGGTAAATCAATACCAAAGGTTTGTAACTTTGCAGATATATATTCGAAAATTTAAAGAAAAAGAAAAATAATTTACAAAATGTTGTTGTTGTCGTCCCCTTAATTTGATATTTTGTATTCTCATTAGGTAAAAAATGTCCCTACCAAAAATTATCAATGTGGGTCTATGTTTCGCGCAATTTTTTCATCAAATTGACTATAATTTGAAACTCGGAGAATGACATGTATGCAGAAAATTGTCGAGGCACATAGTACTCATATTAATGTACTGATCTACCTTTTTTATTTGAAAGGTTTTATCTGTGTTCTCGTAGGACATATATCCCTATTTGTGTCCTTTAAGGATTAGAACCTTTTCCCGACGAAGTTTAGGTTCATCTTTTGACATAACCCCATTATAAAGTGGGACGAGACCCATTTTCGGTACTCAGAAATGGCTACAATTTGGCGTTCGGGGTTCCCGATGAATAAAGAACTCCTTTCTCCTTTCCGATTTAGGTTCATGATTTTTACATCGCTCTTAATTTGGTTTTTCATTTTACCTAATAAGCAACCTACTATGGTAAAATCGCATATAAGAAAGATTATCAAAAATACCGAGCTTATACTTTCTTATATTCGATAATTCCATATAAGAAAAAAGGCATATAAGAAAGTTTTGAGTTTCTTATATCCGATATCTACTGTAGCAAGCGATGCTATAGTAAGCATATGAATACTTATTTTCAAATGTTCTTTCACTTTTTTAACATTGGAAAATTGAAATCATAGCGTGAAACATAGGGACATTTTAATGCGTCAATGTGAAATAGAAATAATATCCAACATTTCAACTAATCCCAGAAAAAAATAAAAGTGCTAAAAAATGTGCTAGATGCTAGATCAATTTTTTTTGGCGCTAAACGAGTTTCAAAAGTGCTAAATCTAGCACTAAAAATGCTAATTTGGCAACACTGCATACAACCAAAAAAATTTTACATTTTGTTATATTACTGTGTGTTACAATCGGAATCTTAAGATCATCTTTTGTATACACCCAAAGTGATGTTAGTCGTTCATACAGTCGGTCCTGTCCGTTTCGTGAAACATTTCGTCATTTAGTCTATAGTTCTTCTGTGTGTGTTTTCGTCCTCAATAGCATGAACCGTAAACCAACTACCATAAGACTAGATTTTTTTGAAATAGGGTCCCCATCGTCAAGAACTCGATATTCGCATGTATCCATCGCCCTTTTCTACTTTTAACCGATTATTCATCAGAGTACCTTTCCACTTTCAGTTAATCCATTTAATAAAATTTATTCACGAAATGCTGATCCGGTTTCCTAAATTGTTATACCCTACACTACTATGTTGTCAGCGTAGTATAGCTTTGGGCAGCAGCTAGAGTTTGTAACGCCGCGAAATTTTAGTCCTAGACCCACCTTTAAGTATACCGATCGTACTACCTCGTCTCGCTTAGTAGAACTTTCCGGACGTCGGTCATTTCGTAATAATTTGTAAACACGAATCAGACCACAGTTATGGACAAGTTGTCACGAAATTTAGCATTTATAACCGGTTCTGGTAGTAACCTGTTACTATTTAAGGGATTAAATAGACAAAAAAATAATTTTTGTATATTTTTTTGGACGCTCTAGAGGCCACAATTATGACGCGAACACCAGGAAGAGAATCTGGTCATAGAATAAGTATGACTTGTTTGATAAAAATATGTCAAAATTTAGTGGGTCAAATGGACCCAGACCTTTGTGTGAAAAATTACAAAATTTGTATTCAGTATTACTCCTGAAGGACGTAGACCCGAGAAGTTGATAGTATATCCAAAAGGAGGGGTTGACCTTGAAATTGATACCAAATAAAGTGGAGTATCTACTTAGATGTATGAGTTATACATAAATATTTGCAGGTATCTACGTAATCTGATATTATTTTGAAATCTATAACCCCACAAAAGGGCGAAAATGTCGCGCTGCTCTCTTTGAAATTTTCCATGAAGTTCCGGTTATGGTCAAGGACGATACTTATAATTATCGGTCATCTTGAGATGATATTTAGGGGTTGCAATAAATCAAAAACTTTATTTTTCTCAGATTTTCTAGTCGCTCTAGAGGCCCTTATTATATGCTGATGATCACACATTTTACTCTGTGAAGGGTTCTGCCCAAATACATAGAACGACTGTTTAGATGATGTTTAGTCAATATTACGAGGTTCAAATCAACCAAAAGACAAATGTGACCAAATTTTTATTTTATGACATAAGCATTTACTTCGGGAATGCAAGATTTGGAAAATATGCCAGGGTTAGAAAGATGAGCTTTTTACCTACAATCGGTCAAGAGGGTGCATATACCGCAGAAAATTAAATTTTATTGGCAGTTGCGTAAGGTATGGTATGGTTGGCCTCGTCCGAATATACTGGTTGTGTAATGAATACTATTTTTTACCAAAATTCCTAGCCCAAACCTGAATAAGTTGTTCCATTTTTAATTTTCTCCTGGCATCAATTTTCCCCCATATAAACGTACTCATAGATTTTAGGTACTTTGAATATCCACCTCATATAAAAAACCAATAAGGAAAGTTCAAAAGGCGTACGGGGCCGACTATATGATACCTTTCACCACATCGGGACAAACAAGAGCAGATAATATGTGCAACATCCTGTGGATAGAAAAGACATATCATCTTTGGAGGACTATTGAAATGGAATCGGGAGAAATTATGATATGACACCCTTCACCACATTGGGGACATACAAGAGAAGCCAATATGTACAACATCCTGTAGATAGAACATACATATCATCTTTAGAGGACCATTGGAATTGGGTGAAATTAAATTTGTGATCTACATAGTCAATATTATTTTTTTCGGCGGATGACTGATAGATTTCTCGTGAAGTATCGATCAAACAATTTCAGATTTATGCTCGTTGTGACTTTCCGCAGTAAATCAGAAAAAAATATATATTTTGCTGTTTTTTTTGTTTTTTTTTTTTTCTTATGTTAAAGATGCACCTCACACAGGTAGGCCATTCGTCGAAAAGGTCTATAAAATTGAATAGATGATCGAAGTTGACTAGCATGTTAGTCGTAACATCGCCCAGGAGCTAAAGATCGACCATAAAACAGTTTAAAACCAGAAACTTCGGAAGCTTGGTTGGGAACTTTTAATGCATCCGCCATACAGTCCGGACTTGGCTCAAAGCGATTAACATCTCTTTCTTGCATTGCAAAATTTCTGTAATGATAAAAAAATGTGTATCTAAAATCGAAAATCGATTACTAGAATTTTTTGCAAATAGAGAACAGGACTTTTATGAGAGAGGCTTTACCTTTAAAATGGCAACAAATCATACAACAAAACGGTGCATATTTGGCCCAAATCGGACATTCCGAAGCATGTTAAATGTTCATATAAAAATAATGGATTTCTTTTTCCCCAAACTAATATTTTGAATATAATTTAGAATAAAATATAAAAAATTTTAAATATTCCTGCCAAATCCTTAGGACACCAAACTCACAAGATTAAAAATCAAATCTCCCCCAAAGAGCCACAAAATAGTAAATAAAGCAACAAATGCAGTCATGCATTACCAAAACTTTGTGTTTAGTTGAGTGGTTTCCGTGGTCCAGACCCCAAAAAGATTCTAGAAATTCTACATATCCCCTTTCCACCACAATGGCCCATGAACACCTACTACCTTCACATGTAATTATATAAACTTGTGGACAAAAAACTAATACAAATACAATCTAACAAATAGAGGAAATAAATATATTACCTTTACTATTCCGACATCCTTATTTAAATAATCAAATGTTAGCTGGAACGGAAAATGCACAGAAGGAGATGCACGGACAAACTAACGAAAAAAAGCGAGCTCTATAAAATTTTAAAAAGCTTCCGGTTGTGGCGACAAATATTCTCTGTGTCGAAAACAACTACGAACTACAAACAGCATAGCTTCCGTTTTAGGGGTTTCTATTTTTTCTCCCACTTATTCGCACACTTCCTATGAATAGTGTTTGTAATTTCGTGTAGCATTCACTTATGACCAATACAACAGGATGAGGATGGTTGCTTGTTGTTTGTTAGTCGCAAGGATAAACTGAGAAACTAATAAAAGGTTAGAATGATAGCAGCATTAAACTCGCTTTACTCTTGGAGTTTTTATTTTGTATTTTCTTTTTTTTTTTTTTTGGTAACCAAAAGCCATCAAACCCAACACCTGTGGTCAACACTACTTTTTCGTTTCACAAAACTTAAGTAGCTTTTTGGTTATGTTGCTGTTTGCGTCCTTTACAGTGGATTTTTGGTTCCTTCAGTTCGTTTTGGTGGCTGGACAAACGAAGGTGGTATGGGAATTTAAAATTTTTGAATACTTCATGATCATAGAGTGGAGCTAATAAAAATATTGCCATTCCGTTTACAACGCCTCAATATATTCGTCTGAGACTGCATAGAATTCTATATCATTTCAGAATTGATCGCCTGTTTACCTACCTGTCTTTCTTACTATCTTAAGAAATCAATATAGAAACCGCAATAAGACGGAGCTTTAGAGAAGTGTCTGTAATTTTAAATTTCGGGTACTTGGTTGGTAATCCAAGCGGGTACGAATCCAAGAGGAAGAAAAAAATTCATTCCAAGTGGTTTTCGAATATTTGTAAAGCCCCTTGCGCCATTAACACATGTGGATAACACAATATAGGCATGACAGGAGGTAGCACCACCTAGCTTAGCACCACCTTAGAGCTTAATCCAAGAGGAAGAGGAATATTCACTTTAAAGTGGTTTTCGATTACACATATGTAAAGTAGAGGATTACGCCCCCAGCAGGTAAAATGCATTTGAAACGCCTTGCGACATAAACACTCTATATAGGCATGACAGGAAGTAGCCCCACCCAGAAGGAGATAGCAGCACTAACTATAACAAGGAAACCAACCATTGCACAAAATTCAAAGAGGTGTTGTTCTTAGGTAACCATGGGAGGCAGTCAAACACGTAGGATATGCTCCAGCAGACCAATCACAAGACCGCCTGTTTATATTTTTATCTATCCATCTTCTAAAATCGCAATAAAGATAGCAATAACTAATTTAGAGCTTTAGAGAAGTGGCTGGTACTTGGTGGGTAATGCAATCGGGTTCGAAACCAAGACGAAGAGGAATATTCATTCCAAGTGGTTTTCGAATATTTGTAAAGTAGGGGATTACGCCCCAGCAGGTAAAATGTATTCGAAACCCCTTGCGCCATAAACACAATATAGCAATGACAGGAGATAGCGCCACCCAGAGGGAAATGCCAACACTAACTATAGCAAGGAAACCAACCACTGCATACAATTCAAATAGGTGTTGTTCTTAGGCAATGATAGGAGGCAACCAATCACGTAGGACATGCTCCAGCAGACCTATCACAATAACTAACCGAGTGATATGACGATGCTTTGTGGAAGACCATTGTGGATATTACACATATCGGATCTAGGCATCATTAAAATAGATATCATAATAACCTCTCGTCTAGGTTTTCAACATTTCCAAATTAATATTAGTCTGACCCTCGTTACACACATGCTATTGTCTGGGTGTGTATTTGCGTTTAGTTATTTATTTGGTATATATGATTTATGACTTCCGTTTCTAGTTTATGCTAACGGCAAAAAAAAACCTTTGCATCTAACATATTTGTTGCTTTCTTAAATATGATTTCGAAAAAAAAACCAAGTACCCCTTAAAAATAAGAAAGCAAAAAAATCAACAAATCCAAAATAAAAACGTAACAAAAAATACCGCCTGATATTTGTTGCTGTTCTTGTAAGCTGGACGTTACTATTGGTTGGTCATGTATAAGTATTAGCATCCTTGTAAATTTTCCATTTGACTTGGACCATGCCAGCATGTTCTGCTGTCTCAAAACCACTTTAACCACTTTGCCAACATGCTTTACATGTTTCTTAGCAGAAAAAAAAACGACGAAATAAACCCCGAAAATGCTGTGCGGATTTCTTTTATTCTGTTTCTTCTGTTCTGTTATTTGTTGCTCTTCACAAAAAAAAAAAACGTCTACACAAAAATTGTTTTCCATGAAATTTGTTAGTAAATAAATTTTTTCAAATAAAAATTTCTCAAGTATCATTTGTTAAATATTGGAAAAATTATTACTTTGATTTCTTTTGGACCACACTTTGGGTAGGGGTGGTATTTTAGTATAAATACGTTAAAGGATATCGAATCTGCAAAGGGTTTTTCTTTGATGTTCGTTGATGCATAAACAAATAACTGAAGTTTGAAGTGTTGAGAGGAAAGTTAAACAAAGATTTATTTTGAAGGGTATATAATTGTTAAAAATAAAGTTTAATTTATTCTATGATATTTTATAAAAAAAACTATATTTGCGTTTTCTTTTCTTTTCAGGTAAGTTATTGTATCGAGGTGGAAATACCTCCGTTTCATCAATGAATTATAAGGTAAATTATATGAATATTTGAATAACTAGGATTAATTACTAAACTCGGTGCCAGCATGAAGTCAATGTGGATGATCATATCTTGCAAAGGTCTCCCAAAATGATTTCTATGACTTCTGAGTCCTTCTTTAAGGCTTCATCATCGGCTTCGTATAACAATATCAACAATATCATGTTCATGATGAACGGATACGGTCATGATATTGTTTTCATAGTAATTAGTGAGTCCTACTTCTTCTGAATGAAATTATCATTCATAAACATTACAATGACTTTTATTTATTTCCCTTTCGAGATGATATTCATGATGCGTTTCACCTTCGGTTAAGCGGCTCATAAGGCATATTGAACAATGTTTATATATTTCTGGATTTGTAGATTTAGCCGTATGTCTATTTAAATGACTACAGAGCTCGCAATATAGGATGATTGGTATGGGAAAGGTGATATATCAGTCCTTTTTATAATAGACACATATAACGGTACCTCCACATTTTCAAGCTTTTGGGCGCGTTTTTCGACTTTATTTGCTGTAATTTGATATTTTGGACTTTTCCTCCACTTTTTAGAGTGGCGCTCATAAATGCGTCACACAACGAATTGACTCAAATTTCATATTTTCGTTTCTCATTGTGCAAAAATTATCTATATGAGTCCATGTTTTGGAGTTGCCCTATAGATCAATATATCATGCGGTATTTTGGTAAGGTTAGGAAAGTGTTTCATCCGAATTGGTTTCAATTTTATATTTTTGGTTTTCATCGGTAGAAAATTTCCCTATGTCGTGAGCGGTACCCCCGGTTCGATGTTAAACAAAGTACAGGTCGAATTAATAATCTGATTTGAATGAAATTTTGTACAGCTCAATTATTTGGATGAACCCTGTTGAAATTAGCGAAAATCGGTTCAGATTCAGATATAGCTTCCGTCCAATTTTATGTAAATGATGCACCAAACTCCCAATATTTGTCCGGTTAGGACAACATTTCGCAAAGTGCGCTGAATTAAGCACAGTTTGATGTCTGTGAAATTTTCTGGAATCGGTTCAAATTTAGATATAGCTCCCATATATAGTTTCGTCCGATTATATGTAAATCGTGCATCAAACTTCCAATATTTGTCCGATTGAAACAAACTTTTGTGCCGCGTATTGAATTGAGTCCAGATAGATGTGTAGATCAATAGGCGTGGATTTTTTAAATCAGTTGTTTACATCATAATTTTTTTAAACATCTATAGACCCATAAACGTGGATTTTTTAAACCAATTTTTACAACCATCTATAGACCCATAAGCGTGGATTTTTAAACAAATTTTTACAACCATCTATAGACCCATAAGGGTGGATTTTTTAAACCAATTTGTACAACCATCTATAGACCCAAAAGCGTGGATTTTTAAACCAATTTTTACAACCATCTATAGACCCATAAGCGTGGATTTTTTAACCATTTTTTAGGTGGAAAAACGCATGTTATGGGCGCTATGCATAAACCCCATACAGCCCATTATTGAACTTGACCTGCCTGCAAACAAAAGATAACTCTATGCCTTTTTTAACGATTTGCGGAGTCAGGATCCTTGTGTCGGTGAGGATGACAGATATTTTTAAAAAGTGTAATGTTTTGGCATATTATTCATGCAACGGTACCGCCCCATTATCAAAGATTTTAGCCGCATTTTCCTAACGATTAGACCTGATTTTTAGGCTGGAATACAGCTATACAGAAAATTGTCAATATATGTCCCGCCCCATTTTCGGTATTTGAATCCTTAAGCGAAATTTCAGTAGCGAGGTGGCTTTAATTTTGTATTACCGGTTTCAGAAGACTGAGACATCTGTTTTTACATGAAAGTCTACAAGAATCGTTCTAATTTATGGGTACGTTGAAGTCCCTAGACCTGTTTTCCAAACTATGTGTCTGTTATTTTCAGCTTAATTTTCTTAAAGCATAAAGATCCACTGAGGACAATATTCTGCAAAAATGGTGTCTAAGTCTTTGCAATAACTACTACTGACATGTCCTAACTTATTTTAAATGTAAAAAATCATCCCCTTTTGAACCATTAACTAATAATACAATAAGTATGTATTATCTGTTTAAATATATACATATTTATGTTAATGTTGTGATATGCAGTACATTCTCTCATACTCTCTTCGATAAATAACCACTGATTACAATCTCTAATAACAAATAACCGATAATTAAAATGTACACGAAAAATATATTTTCTTAATGAATATTTTGAAGTTTTTCGTTTGAGCAATTATTTCTCCATACCCCCAAAAGAAAAACATTTACTACCCCATTTAATATTGAAAATCCCAAAAATTTTTGTTTGTTTAGCTAAACAAAATGTTCAATTATTTGCTTAATTAAATTTGATGTAAATTATATAAGGAGATATTTTTTGGTAAGCAATGGCGTAGACAACAAAAATACCTGGGGAGGATGTTAAACATATATTAATGAGTACAGTTCAGTACTTATGGAACCTTATAATTAATTTATAAATTCTAGCTCAGAATGATTGAACATCCCATACATTGTTGATTCCGATCAACTTGCAGATATAAAAAATATCACATATGAAGAAGTTTTGAGAGGGAGATATCCTGAAAAAAGCCTCCAACGTTGGTGAAGCGACGAACCTACTCCGAAAATTTGATGTTGTCAGAATTTGAAACCACGAACCTCCATAACCTTGGTATCTCAATTGCATTTATTTTTTTTTTTTTTTGTTTTTGGGAAATAGTTTCACAATCATTCGATAAATGTTACAAGCCACGCTTCTGATTTATTCTCTTGTTTATTTTTTTTGTTGGTCTCCCGAATCCTTTTAGGTTTTCCATTTATTGATTCATGATTTATAATCAAAAAGGCTGCTTTGAAATTTAAAACTTTTCTCTCGTTGCCATTCCACTTCATCGCCAATAAGATTTATATAAGCCGGGCAAACAAAGCACCACACACACGCACACACAACGAGCAAAAACCTCCTCAAAAAATCCCCAACTCTTCGATTGTTTTAATTTTCGTTTCTTTGAATTTCAAAATTGTTTTTGTGGAATATACCTCGAGGTTGGGATTTCGATTTTGTATGGTATTATTAATTAAATTGCAATCAATTACCTAAAAACATGAAATTATAGACGCACGAAAAACGAGTACAAGCACACACACACATTTACAAAAAACAAAAACAAAAGAACTCCTTTGTGCTGCTGATGGTATATTGTAAAGAGAGTTGTTTTTTGCCCGCTTCCTTCCTTTATGTGTAGCTTTTTAATTTCACAACATATAATTTTATCGAACATCAAATTGTAATTTATTTTCTTAAACGCCTCTAAGGTTTCGCATTCAAGGAGAGATGTTGAAATGAAATTATCGTTTATTTTTTTCGTTTCGTTGCTTTCACACCTCTGTGAAATGCGTGTCGCTTTGGTGATTTTAGTTCATTATGTTGCGAGGGGGAGGGATGTATGCAATGTGAAATGATTGTAAGTGAAGGTGGATGTATGGGGGTTTCATTTCGTTTTTCTTGATATATAATTTGAAAAGTATTCCAAATGTAAAGTAATAAATAAAAGACAAAAGTCGGAAGGGATCGGCTATATAAAATTCAGGCCTATTACGGTAAAAGTCCTAAAATATTTTTGAAAACCATAAGGAAAGTAGTGAAGTCGGATATCCTTTACCACTTTCTTGATGCATCCCAACAGTTGCTTGTGCAAAATGTTGTGCAAATCGGCCTAAGGTTGATCCTTTGCCGCACCATTTACAAAAAAAAAAAAAAAAAACGGAAACGTAAATTATATATGGGAGCTATATCAAAATCTGATTCGATTTCAATAAAACTTGGCACATTTTAGGTTACCATAACTTCAGTACGTCTAACAAAATTCTATGCCAATCGGCTTAAATTTGACTCTTTGGCACAACATTTACTAAAAATCGGACGAAAATATATATGGGAGCTATACCTAAATCTGAACCCATTTCAATAAAAATTTGCACACGTTAGGCTATCCTAACTTCAGTACGTTGTGAAAAATTTCGTGCCAAGTCCAACCTTGACCTCCATTTAATAAAAATCGGACGCAAATATAAATGAGAGCTATATAAAAATCGAAACCGATCTCTGCACAACTTGACATACAATAGGCTACACTAACTTCAGATCGTTGTGCAAAATATTGTTCCAATCGGCCTAACATAGAGCCTTTGTTGCACCATTTATCAAAAAAATCAGACGAAATTATATTTGGGAGCTATATTTAAATCTGAACCGATTTTTGTAAAACTTAGCGCAATTTAAGCTATCCTTACTTCAGTATGCTGAGCAAAATTTTTGTGCCAATTGACCTAAATTTGAATTGATATTGACTCTTTGGTGCACCATTTACAAAGATATGTATGGGAGCTATATCTGAATCGAAACCGATTTTCATCAATTTCAATAGGTAAATGACCTGTGGCAATTTCCATTCAATTTCGATAACAAATTCGATCTGTACTTTGTTTACAATTTAGGACATACAGTCGGACGGACACGCGTGCAGGCATAAATCGAATTAGAAAGTGATTCCATGGGTCTACCTCTTTTCCTTTTGCCTGTTACAAACATATGGACATAGACAAAATTCCCTGTAACAGAGTGTGGTAAAGGATGTGCCAAATTAACGACTATTCTTCTTAAGATCCTATAAAAAAATATTCTTTAGGAATGTCCTCGAAAAAAGATTCTTTAGGAATGTCTTCGACAAAATATTCATTAGGAATGTCCTCGAAAAAATATTCCTTAGGAATGTCCTCTAAAAAATAATCATTGGGAATGTCCTCGAAAAATATTATTTAGGAATGTCCTCGAACAAATATTCTTTAGGAATATCCTAGAATAAATATTCTTTAGGAATGTCTTCGAAAAACTAATCCTTAGGAATGTCCTCGAAAAAATATTCTTTAGGAATGTCCTCGAATAAATATTCTTTAAAAAATCTACGCCTGTTGTTAGGAATGTCCTCGAAAAAATATTTTTTTAAAAAATCCACGTCTGTTGTTCGGAATGTTTTAAATCCACGCCTGTTGTTCGGAATGTCCTCGAAAAAATATTTTTTTAAAAAATCCACGTCTGTTGTTCGGAATGTCCTCGAAAAAAATATTTTTTTAAAAATTCCGCGTCTATTGTTCGGAATGTCCTCGAATTTTTTTTAAATCCACGCCTGTTGTTCGGAATGCCCTCGAAAAAATACTCTTTAAAAAATCCACGCCTGTTGTTCGGAATGTCCTCGAAAAAATATTATTTAAAAAATCCACGCCTATTGTTAGGAATGTCCTCGAAAAAATATTCTTTCAAAAATCCACGCCTATTGTTAGGAATGTCCTCGAAAAAATATTCTTAAAAAAATCCACGCCTATTGTTAGGAATGTCCTCGAAAAAATAATCTTTAAAAACATCCATGCCGGTTGTTCGGAATCTCCCAGAAAAAATAATCTTTAAAAAATCCACGCCTTTTGTTCGGAATGTCCCTGAAAAAATATTCTTAAAAAAAATCCACGCCTGTTGTTCGGGATGTCCTCGAAAAAATATTCTTTAAAAATCCCCGCCTTTTGTTCGGAATGTCCCTGAAAAAATATTCTTTAAAAAAATCCACGCCTGTTGTTCGGGATGTCCTCGAAAAAATATTCATTAAAAATCCCCGCCTTTTGTTCGGAATGTCCTCAAAAATATATTCATTAAAAATCCACGCCTATTGTTAGGAATGTCATGAAAAAAATATTCTTTAAAAAATCCACGCCTATTGTTAGGAATGTCCTCGAAAAAATATTCTTTAAAAAATCCACGCCTGTTGTTAGGAACGTCCTCGAAAAAATATTCTTCTCGAAAAAATATTCTTTAAAAAATCCACGCCTGTTGTTAGGAACGTCCTCGAAAAAATATTCTTTAAAAAATCCACGCCTGTTGTTCGGAATGTCCTCGAAAAAATATTCTATATAAAATCTACGCCTATTGGTAGGAATGTCCTCGAAAAAATATTCTTAAAAAAATCCACGCCTATTGTTAGGAATGTCCTCGAAAAAATATTCTTTAAAATAATCCACGCCTGTTGTTAGGAATGTCCTTGGAAAAATATTCTTTAAAAAATCTACGCCTGTTGTTAGGAATGTCCTTGGAAAAATATTCTTTAAAAAATCCACGCCTATTGTTAGGAATGTCCTGAAAAAAATATTCTTTAAAAAATCCACGCCTATTGTTAGGAATGTCCTGAAAAAAATATTCTTTAAAAAATCCACGCCTGTTGTTCGGAATGTCCTCGAAAAAATATTCTTTAAAAAATCCACGCCTATTGTTAGGAATGTCCTTGAAAATACATTCTTTAAAAAATCCACGCCTTTTGTTGGGAATGTCCTCGAAAAAATATTCTTTAAAAAATCCACGCCTATTGTTAGGAATGTCCTTGAAAATACATTCTTTAAAAAAACCACGCCTTTTGTTAGGAATGTCCTCGAAAAAATATTCTTTAAAAAATCCACGCCTGTTTTTAAGATGTCCTCGAAAAAATATTCTTTAAAAAATCCAAACTTCTGTTCGGAATGTCCTCAAAAAAATATTCTTTAAAAAATTCACGCCTGTTGTTAAGAATGTCCTCGAAAAAATATCCTCAAAAAAATATTCTTTAAAAAATCCACGCCTGTTGTTAAGAATGTCCTCGAAAAAATATTCTTTAAAAAATCCCTGCCTGTTGTTCGGAATATCCTCGAAAAAAAAATCTTTAAAAAATCCACTCCTGTTGTTAGGAATGTCCTCGGAAAAATATTTTTTTTTTTTAATTTCCCGCCTGTTCTTTGGAATGTCCTAGAATTTTTTTTTTTAAATCCGAAAAATCGAAAAAATATATTTTTTTAAAAATCCACGCCTTTTGTTCGGAATGTCCTCGAAAAAATATTTTTTTAAAAAAATTCACGCCTGTTGTTAGGAATGTCCTAGAAATTTTGTTTTTTTTTTTAAATCCACACCTGTTGTTCGGAATGTCCTCGAAAAAATATTTTTTTAAAAAATCCATGCCTATTTTTATGAAGCTCCTTAAAAATATTCTTTATAAAATCCACGACTAAAGGTGCTTAAAAATCCACCCTGATGTGGACGGACCTTTCCTAATGCCTAACCAAATAATCTAAAAATTCTCATTAATATTGTCACTGATTATAATGTGTCATAGTATTAAAGCTTTAAATGTGTTATAATTCGCAGATGATACTATCACTTTGCACATCTACATACATACATAGATACTTTAATATATATGTTTATTTATGTATGCAAAAAACAAAATTCTGCATATTTGAATTGTGCTTTTGTTACGGTGCTTTCTTTTAATTTCCTCATTTCAATTTGTGTCTCATAAGACCCCGGGCGGTATTTGCCACAAATGTTAAATGCACAAAGTGTAGTCAGAGCAACAGAAAAAATACAAACGCACAAACCAAAAAGAACGGAACAGGCAGCGAGACGGACAGACAGACAGGCACACAGATCGACAGAGTTCTTTGTTATATTCAATGACTTCAAAAGTGGCATCATTTAAAAAGGACATAATATGCCTCAAGGCCTACTTATGAACAAACGAACGAATGACTACAACTAATAAAGAAATATGAGACGACAGACAGGCCGACAGACAGCAACAGCAAGTATGCGAAAATTATAGCATACTTCAAGGCTTTTAAAAGCAAATTAGGATTTTGAAGGCGGTGATGTTGGATTTAGTTTTATTGGTGTGGTGGTAAAATTATTTGAGATTTTAATGGATGCAGGAATATTATTTAAATATGGAATAAAATATTAGGAAACATAATCGGGGATAAGAAGAAATAACTTTGATTTACCAGTATGACGGATAATTATCAGCCAAAATCGACAAGAAATCTCTGAGGCTATGAAATCAATCCTAAATTCGAATGTTTATTAAGCCGCAGCTGACTTTTTATTCACATTCCCGTAATTTAGTGAAGAAGCTCTTTTCTTCATCTCCAATTCACCCTCCCACCACTCCGCAAATTCCTCAATATATTAATTGTTATCATTAATTCGTACAAATAGCATACATTTTGTGGCAAATGTTTCTTTCATTAACTGATAAATCGAGAAATCCTTTAAATCGACCATGTTAAAAGGTCAATATGTCAGGACAGTGGCAAATCTCAGCAAAGAGGCCAAAAAGAATCAACAAAACGAAAAAAAATACACAAATTGCCAAAAAAAGCACAAAGATAACTAAAAGCAACAATATATCTAATTTTTATGGTAAATAAGAAAATATCCCCATAATACAAATGAATCCTGGCGATTACCGATTCGACAACATGTAGAATGGTGGATGATTATCGTCAAACCATGGGGGCGGGGTTCATGGTTTTAACATTGATGTCGTGCCTGCTGTTGGTATTAATTAAAAGTAATTTATCATGTCGGGCAAAAGAAAATTCCAACAACAGCATCACAAAAAAGTAATAAATTTTATTATGCCATGAATACAAGTATTTACTCGGATAACTACTTTTGCTGGTAGTATACAGCGAAAGCGTGTAAAATTACTTCAATAAACATCATGTATTGTATTGAAAGAGTCGATGGTGGAATCGAAAACTATCGAATGCTATGGATTTGTCTAGGGAAGGTATATTCTTTACAGAATTCTTGAAAAATTTAGGAAAACAAATACAATAAAAGAGAAGTTGCGTAATTTTCTTTGCGCCAGGACATATATATTGTATTTTTATACCCTCCACCATAGTACGGAAGGTATATTGCGTTCGTTTTTATAACCTTCACCACACTGTGGCACAGGGTATTATGTCTTTGTGCATAGATTTGTAACTGGCAAAAGGAAACGAAATAGACTCGTGGTTCCTTTTGAGGATATGCACTGAGTCAATGTGAGTCGCCCGTCTATGCATTCTTGTCAACAGAGTACCAATCGCTATTATAACCCGAATTAAAAGAAAGTTAGTACCGTTCATGTATTTATTCCAAGGACGAACCCAATTTAAAATTGTGAAAATCGGTTAAGATCTAGATATTTAACATATTTTTTAAAGTTTACCGAATTGTGTCTATATTGGCGTGTGTTATGTTTTATAGAATTCGGTTCTGATATGGATATAGATTCCATATATATCGTGTCCGATTACACCAAACTCACGTTATCTATATATATCGTCCCATGTTTCTAAAATGGTGCAGCAAGGTGCTTCTGTTTTTCGATGCTAACGAAATATTGCATAGCTTACTGAATTGAAATCAAAATTTCCTAATATTTCCTCCAATGATGCCTTAACTTTTCTATCGACAGAATATTGGACATATGAACATATATTGTATGTACCCAACAGGGACGTACGCAGGGGGGCGGCCCTGGGGCCAGGTCACTTGATTGTCCCAAGGACGAACCCTATTGAAATTGGAGAAAATCGGTTCAGATTTAGATACAGCTCCCATATATATTTTCGTCCGGTTTTATGTAAATGGTGCACCAATGTCCCTATATTCCAATTTGGTATAGCGAACTAAATTGAGTCTATAATGATATGTGCAAAGTTTCGCGAAAATCGGTTCAGATTTGAATATAGCTCCCATATATAGTTTCGTCCGATTTAAGGTAAATTGTGTACCAAAGCCCTTATATATCTTTTGATTTGCACGAAATTTGGCACAGCGTAATGAATAAGGTCTAGAATGATGTCTGCTGAGTTTCGTGAAAATCGGTTCAGATTTAGATATAGCTCTCATATATATCTTCGTGCGATTTAAGGTAAATTGTGTACCAAGTCCCTTATATCTTTCGATTTACACGAAAATTGGCACAGCGTACAGAATTTGTTCTAGAATGATGTATGTGAAGTTTTCTGAAAATCGGTTCAGATTTAGATATAGCTCACATATATATTTTCGTCCGATTTAATGTAAATGGTGTATCAAACTCTATATATATATATATTTAGATATAGCTCCCATATATATTTTCCCCCAATTTAATGTAAATGGCCCACTAAAGTCAATATATGCACAAACCAAAAAGAACGGAACAGGCAGCGGGACGGACAGACAGACAGCCGGGCACACAAACCGACAGAGTTCTTTGTTATATTCAATGACTTCAAAAGTGGCATCATTTAAAAAGGACATAATATGCCTCAAGGCCTACTTATGAACAAACGAACGAATGACTACAACTAATAAAGAAATACGAAACGACAGACAGGCCGACAGACAACAACAGCAAGTATGCGAATATTATAGCATACTTTCGATTTGCACGGCATAGCGTAATGAATTAGGTCTAGAATGATGTGTGTTAAGTGTCGTGAAAATCGGTTGAGATTTAGATATAGCTCCTATGTATCCTTTCTTCCTATTTTATGTAAATTGTGCACTAAAGACCCAAAGTTTGTCCGATTGTCGCACAGTTTTGTACAATGAACTGTAGTTAATATAAGTTAATCTCTGGCAAGTCTCATTGAAATTGGTTCACATTATATATATATATATATATATATATATATATAGCAACTTTATATCTGACCAAATGAAAAATTTTGTATAGGTTGCAGAATGACATGTTTATGGATCCATTTGCGTGTTTATGGTCCTTCAGCGTCTGTGAAAATTCATCTATTGAATATACCCAAAGTGGTGAAGGGTATCATATAGTCGGCCTCGTCCCGTCGCTCCATAGGCCGCAATTATGGCCCAAACATCGCGAATTTTTACATGGAGAAGAGGATCCGACGAAAGAATAAGCATGCCTGTTTTGATATACATTGGTCAATATTTAGCTAGTCAAATGGAACCTGACTTTTGAGTGAAAATGACAAAATTTGTATACTATATACGTATAGATTTACCCCTGAAGGACACAGACCCCATAAATTGGTAGTATATTCAAGAGGAGTGGTTGACCTTTAAATTGATACCATATTATAATTAATACCATAATATATTGTCGTATGTACTCGGATGTGGGAGGTACACTTTAATATTTACAGGTACCTACGTATTCATTTATTATTTAGCAACCCATTACCACACTGGAGGGCTAAAATATAGAACTGATCGCTTTGAAATTTTCGATGAATATCTAGGTATGGTCAAGGACAACGCCTATAATTTGCGGAGATTATTTTGATTAATTTTTTGTGTTTTTCGAGTCTATCTATAGGCCACAATTGAAAGCCGAACACAACCCACGATGAATTGAATCTGGACAAGTAATTAGAAGAGCTGTACTGAATATTAGTAATATTACTTGACCTCTAACGGATGATGACAAATTTACCATAAAAGACCCATGGGATCTTTCCCATTCAGTAGGTGATTATGATTAGATGACAATATTTCAGAGGAAGATTGCGCTTTTCCATAGGGGGTTTGGCCAAATTTTGCATGACTGCTTCTTCACTTTTCCATATTGCAATACAGTAATTACGGCATGAAAATTGAGTCCAAGCATTCCCCTGAAGACTGACGCACCGCCATACCTTTCTCTTTATTCGTTCGACATATGTCAAATGTTTGATTTCGTTTTCCAACTCCATTTGATTCGCCACCCTGAAATTATTGCACAGTCAAGTCCCATTGAAGAGGTCTAAACATTTGGTTTTATCATTTCATCGGTCTCTAAAGCCTTACTTCGTTATACATACATGGTGTGTCCGCCAGTTACTGACGCCTCTAACAATTACTGATTACCACCTTACGGATGGAGAGCTCTGTAGTCAAGACTCATTTGGGAAAATAATAAATTAACAAATTAAAAACCGGAAGCCTTATCAGATTTGGAGATTAATTTTGGGTATCACAAATGCAGCTGAGAGATGTACTAAACCTAGTTGGGATGCAGAACCTTTGTCTGCGAATGGTTAATTGGTGACCGACGGAGCGCTGAATGTTGTTAAGAATGACTTCAGTTACCGATTACTGAAGTCATCTTCAGTTACAAAAGTTTTCTTCGTTAACTGACACATCCTTCGGTTACAGAAGCCACATTCCTTGTCTTATGTCTCCTTCGATTACTGAAGTCTTGTTTGGTTACTTAAGTCACTATCGGTTACACTTTCATTTGCAGAAGACTCCTTCAGTTATTGACACTACATTCAGTGACTGCGTCAAACTGAAGCCACCTTCAGTTATTGAAGCCAAGATTGGTTACATTATAAATATATAACAAGCCCTAAAAATCTCATTTAGTATGGTTTTGAAGCATCCGGCAGCATTGTAGTTGGAATACCATTTGGTCCAAGAAATTTATAGTGTTAGAAAGTTTTGATCGTCTATATCAGTTTAAAATACCCATTTACACAATTTTATTCGTCAAAGAGAAATTTCACACGGAAATGGAATATATGAACAATCAAAACTAGGCAAAAGTAACTGATTTAGGATAATATTGTTATGTTAAGTATATTTAAATTCCTAACAACCTTGTTTAGTTTAAAATGCCCTGCTACGTTCTACAATCGATTTGATATTTCATCTCTAAAAATACAATTCCTATGGAAAATTGGTCTCATTTTCTCTGTAGTTTTTTTTTTTTTTTTTTTTTTGAAAAAAATCTAATATTTGTATCCTGAAGGTAAAGTGGATACCTAAACAACGACCTCTCCTATTCATTTTGAAACCAATATCCTTCCAAGGCCTTGTAAGGTCTACCCACATATAAATGGTTTGATTAGATTTTCTATCAATTAGGGTTTTAGTGTATAAATTTCCTCTTAGTTTAGGCATCAAAAAAATTGCAGGAACAACCATATGTCTCCCACTTATATTTCTTTCCCCATCCTACTGCTTCTATTTTAATTTCAAATTAATACTCCAACACCGACATCAATAAATCATTTTCTCCCCCAAATTGGCATTAACTTCTTTCAATTAATTTACGTCCAAAGAAACATTTAGTTCGCTTCCTTTCAATTCAATCCATACATCCATCCAATACATCTAATGTTTACGTTTTGCATTTCATTAGATTTTCATTAAGAGCGAAAAAACGGCATATTATACGCATAATTTGTTCGGAATAAAATTCCAAACATTTGGAAGTAATTAAAAGGAACGGAATGGACTGAGGCAAAGAAGAAGTAAAAATAACAGAAAATAAATTGTAGCCAAATAAACAAATAAAGCAACTTGCCGGTAAATTTTAATCCTCCTGCCCATAAATAAATATTTTTTCTTGTTCCTTGGGATATTTAATGAATAAAACGGGTATTAACGAAAGGAAACAATTTATATATGTATGTATTGTTAAAATAAATTAAACGGACGCTAAATCATTTTTTTTTTTTGTGTCAATGTGGGTGTATTACCATTTAGTCGAAAATGGGCAATTTGTGGGATTTGTTTTCACGAAGTCTGCCATGGTGAAGATGATGACGAAAAGCAACAGTTAATTGTGAAATGTATTATGAGAAAATAGGGTGCAGGGTGCTAAGGTGGTGTATTGGTTTCATGTAGTAGTGGAGGAGGAGGAAATGAATATGCACAAAAAAACAGTAAGGAAAGTTGTAATGTCGGCCGGGGCCGACTATATGATACCCTTCACCAATTTGGGTATATTCAACAGATGAATCCTAACAGACGTCGCATTTTTGAAAATATATCCATAAATATGTCATTTTGCAACCTACACTAAATTTCCCATTTGATCAGATATAGTTGCTTGTTACAATGGGACAAAATTATGTAAATCAATTTAAAGCAAATATCTGGGTGTCCGATTGGATAAGTGAGTAGTTTGGTGCACCAAGTTATACTAATTTCAGTATGTTTTATGCATATCGGCCATATTTTGAGTTCTTGGTGCATCATGTTCATGGCGCATCGGGAGAAAATGTATATAGGAGCTCTATCCAAATCTGAACCGATTTACCTTGTGCAAAATTTTTTGCCAATCGGAGCCACTTTAGTGCAGCATTTATATCCATCTTCTATGTTATACTAACATCGGACGAAAATATATATGTAGAAGCTATAATAAAATCTGAACCGATTTCAACAAGATTTGCAAGAGATTAACTTATATTAACTACAGTTCATTGTATAAAAATTGTGTGCCAATCGGACAAACTTTTGGTCTATAGCGCACAATTTACATAAAATCACCAGTAAGGAATGTAGTAAAGCCGGACTGGGCCGACTTTATGATACCCTTTACCACTTTGTGTATATTCAAGATATGTATCCTCACAGACCTCGAATTTTTGTAGATATAATAGACATAGTATCTTTGGAAGACCATAGAAATGGAATCGGACGAAACCAACAGTGTGAAGTACATAAATATTTGAACTAAATTAAAACAACGCATACACATACCAATCTGAAATTTATGAAAAATTTAATGCCAATCATTTGTATGACATTCATTATCCATTGTTTTTTTCGGCAGATGACTGAACTGCTAGATTTCTCGTAAATTATCGATCAAACATTTTCAGATTTATGCTCATTGGAAGGAAGAAAATTTGAGTTCGGAGATAGTTCTGTAGGGTATCGTATGGTCGGCCCCGTCCGACTATACTGCTCCGCTAACTGGTTCTTGTTACTCTCTATTTGTACCCTTCACCACACTGTGGTACAGGGTATTATGTCTTTGTACATATAATTGTAACATGCAAAAGGAAACGAGATAGAAATTTGGCACAGATAGTCTATTTGGCCCAAGGAAGAACCCTATTGAAATTGGGAAAAATCGGTTCAGATTTAGATATTTCTCCCATATATATTTTCGTCCGATTTCTTGAAAATCGGTTCAGATTTAGATATAGTTCCCATATATATTTTCGTCCGATTTCATGTAAATGGTGTACAAAAGTCCCTATATATCTTCCGATGTGCATGAAATTTCGCATAGGGTTCTAAATTGAGCCTAGAATGATATGTGTAAAATTTATTGAAAATCGGTTCAGATTTAGATATAGCTCGCATATATATGTTCGAACGATTTAAGGTAAATGGTTTATCAAAGGTGTACCAAAGTCCCTATATATCTTCCGATTTGCACGAAATTTAGCATAGCGTACTGAATTGAGTCTAGAATGATGTGTGTAACATTTCTTGAAAATCGGTTCAGATTTAGATATAGCTCCCATATATATTTTCGTCCGATTTCATATAAATGGTGTACAAAAGTCCCTATATATCTTCCGATTTGCATGAAATTTGGCATAGCGTTCTGAATTGAGCCTAGAATGATGTGTGTAAAATTTCTTAAAAATCGGTTCAGATATAGATATAGCTCCCATATATATGTTCGGCCGATTTAATATAGATGGTGTACCAACGTCCCTATATGTCTTTCGATTTATACGAAACTTGGCATAGCGTACTGAATTAAGTTTAGAATGATGTGTGTTAAGTTTCTTGAAAATCGGTTCAGATTTAGATATAGCTCCCATATATTTTTGCCCGATTTATTTAAATTTTTACACGAAATTTGACATGGCGTACTGAGTTGAGTCTAGAATGATGTGTGTGAAGTTTCAGAAAATTGCCCTATTTTAAAACCCAAAGTTAGGCAGATTGCCACACAATTATGCACAACGTACTAAAGTTTGTGTAACATAACATGTGTCAAGTTTTGCTGAAACCAGTTCGGATTTATTTTGCACAACGTACTTAAAATAGTTTAGCCAAGGGTTTGTCAAGTTTTGTTGAAATCCGTCCAAATTTAGTTGTATCTACCATATAGTTTCGTCCGATGTTAAGTAGGACCCAAAATATGTCCATTAGGAACAAAACTTGCTTGAATGAGTCTAAATTAGTTTATAATCTAAGTCGATTCACATTTAGATAAAGGTAACATATTTTAGTTCAGCCAATTTCTGTTCGGACGCATCTTTTAATATACCCATAGTGGTGAAGGGTATCATATAGTCGGCCCCGTCCGACTTTACTACTTTCCTTTCTGGTTGGTATTCATTTAAAGGTCAACCACTTATCTTGGATAAAATATCAACTTCTCGGTTCTTAGTCCTTCAGGGGTAAATATATACGCCATATAATATCAATTTTGTAATTTTTCACACAAAAGTCAGGGTCCATTTGACCCGCTAAATATTGATCGATCTTTATCAAAACATACATGCTTGTTCTTTGGCCCGATCCCCTTCTCCATGCAAAATTTCACGTTGTTCGGGCCATTATTGCGGCCTCTGGAGCGACCAGAAAAATCGACAAAAAAATAGTATTTGGTTCATTTCATCCCCTAAATATTAACCGATCTTTCCCAAAAACAATAGGGTCTTCATTGGCCAAAACCAATCCTACATGCAACATTTCGCGAAGATTGGTCCATAACTGTGGCCTGTATCGTGTTTGCAAATTATAATGGACGGACGGACACACATGTCTACATCGACTCAGCTTGTCGAGATATGACGATCGGTTTATTTAAAGGTGGGTCTAGGACCAATATTTCGCGGCGTTACAAACGTTTGGGGCTGCACAAAGCTATAATACCCTGACAACATAGTCGTGTAGGGTATAAAATAGACCGGGCGGGTTTTTATACACTTAATTAATATATTTTTTGTCATGTTGAATGTTTGCACGAACTAAGAACTGCATCCATTATTTTATTTATTTGCAATTTATTTTCTTTACTTTAGATTGCCAAAATTATTACAAAATTACGTACGTCAAGAAATTGATGTAGATCCACTATTTGGAACACTTCATAAATAAGACAAGTTTTTAAATTCTATATGTTTACTTATTCCATTATTTTCGTTAGAAAACATTTTTTGAAAGTTTACGTAGAATAGTTGAAACATTCCGACTTTATTTTCTCCTCGCTTTTGTTTCATTTATTCCAACCAACTATTTAAAAATTCTATTGTTTAACATATGGTTAACCATATGTTTATGCTACGCGCAATGAACTTTTAGCACGTACTGCGGACAGGGGTTTAACGCAAACATGGAGAGCAGAGCAGCAAAAAAAAAAAACTCACATACGGAAACACATACAGTATGCTGTTTCCGGTTAGTTAAAAAAATGTATATACATATAAAAATAATAATCATACCTAAAAACCGCATAAAACTCATTTTAATACAGAAATGCAAAAGCAAACATGCCTGCATCCGTCCATCTTTCCGTTCTGATGATTTTATATTTGTTAGTGGGTGTGTGTGTACATGTATTGGTGTCTGTTTTTGTCTCTGAAAATCTGGCAGCGCGTTCGTGCATATTTCAATTTTTTGTTTTTGTCCACAGAGCAAAACCACAAATTTAATATTAAAGTTAAAAATATATTCTATTGTTTTTGACATTTGTTGCATATCAAATGAATGAAGTGTTCGGAAGGGGTGGGGATAGTGTTGAAAGGGACAGTGGTGATTGGTAATAACTACTTTTCTGCTCAATTCAGGAGAAGTACTCGAATTCTTCTGAACATAGACCGAGTTACTTACTTACTTAGCTGGATTGTGACAGAACATTTTTTCCATAAGCCGAGCTTAAAAAGGATTTCCAGGCATGTCTGTCTTGTGCGCAGGTTTTTCAATTTGAAAGACCATTTTTGCGAGATGTTGTCTTCTACGTGATCTTTCCGTCGTATTCGTGGCCTTCCCCTTCTGCGTGAACCACCACTTGGCTCGCTTTTATATGCCTTTTAAGCTTGGGTATCTTCATCCATTCCCACAAATTGGCCTTGTCAATGTAGTCGCTGCAGCTCGATACGTCTGTCGATGTCTGAATTGTTAATTAGACCATAGTAGCATCTGTTGGCCAACACTATCCTTCTCCGAATTTCAAAACTGATGTCATTAGATGTATTTATGGCGGTTCCAAGGTATATCAAATCTTGGACTAACTCGAAATTGGTCCGAGTCTACTGGACGTCTTGCGGTGGAATGTGTCCATGTGTTTTTCGTGGGTCTTTTTCATGATCTGGCGCATCCTGTCAACGGTGGATTTGACCGCATTGGTACGGTCCACTAATATAATTGACCATTGGCTTCAGTCGTTCGCACAGTACGCTGAATAGTACTTTGTATGCGATAGAAGGATACTTATACCTCTATAGTTGGAAAATATCGTCTTGCCCCCCATTTTTGTGCACGAGGCACAGAATGCTAATGTTCCAATCGTTGGGCACGCATTCCTCTAGCCAAATTGTACTAATCAACTGGTGCATGCTCCTTACCATCATCTGACAACCAGTCTCGAATAGTTCGGCTGGTAATCCATTGGCACATGCTGCTTTATTGTTCTTCAGCCGATTAAGTGCCACTCTGAACTCGTCTTGGCTAAGTGGTATAAAATCTATACCGTCATCTCTTATTGGTTCGGGGTATCTTCTTCGTCTTCTCTATTTGATACCAGAAGCTTTGCAAAATGCTCCTTCCAGATCCCAAACACGCTAACTGTGTCTGACACCAGGGTTCCATTTTCATCTATACAGGAGGATGTGCCTGACATCAACTTTGCTAGGTGGTACGAAATCTATACCACCATCTGCTATTGGTTCTGGGGTATCGTCTTCGCTGCCACTATTTGATACCAGAAGTATTGCAAAATGCTCCTTCCAGATCCTCAACACGCAATGTGTATCTGTCACCAGATTTCCATCTTCATCTCTACAGGAGGATGTGCCTGTACCTAAGCATTCGGCTTGGTGTTTTACTCGATGGTAAAATTTCCGGATTTTATTCTGACTCTTGTATATCTCAATTTGCTCACGCTCACGTTTTTCTTGATCTTTCTTCTTCTCCGTTTCTCCCCTCTCCTTTTCTCCCGATAATTCTTCATCGCATTACGTATTGCTACTGTCTGCAGGGTTGCCCTATACGCTGCGTTATTCGCATCAGTAACATTACGACACTCCTGATCGTACCACGGGCTTCATGATAGTGGTTTTTGGTACCGTAGTGTTGCTTTCGCTGCAGTTTGTAGGGAGTGGACAATTCTTTGCCATTGTGCTTCTATATTATTATCTGGACAATGAGTGCTTTCGTCAAGCAGGTGGGTAAGTGGAGCGGAGTAGGCTTCTGCTAAATATTGTGTTTGCAGATTTCCGACGTGGAGTTTCCGTGTTAGATCATACCTTTGCTGCTATATTAAGACGCGTGCGAATCTTAGCTGCCGGAAGGTAATGCTCTGAATCGATATTAGCTCCTCGTTTCCATCGAACGTCTAAAACACTGGACGAATGCCGTCCGTCTGCCACAACATGGGCAATTTGATTTCTAGTTATTCGATCGGGAGAAATCCAGGTGCCCTTGTGTATATCGAGATTATTGAATCTGGTGCTGCTAACTACCATGTTTTTTTGCCGCCACAAAGTCAATCATCTTCATGCCGTTGTCGGCTGTTTCTTCATGAAGGTTGAATTTTCCGATGGTGGGACGAAAAATATTTTCCCTTACAATTTTTGCATTAAAATCTCCTAGCAGAATTTTAATGTCATGTTCAGGGTAGAGCTCATATGGTGTTTCTAGGCGCACGTAAAATATGTCTTTGGTCTGTTGATTTTTGTCTTCTGCCGGAGCATGGATTATACGGATTATATCAATTTGCTCATCTACTGGAGTGAATCTGGAGACGAGGTCTTTTAAGCTCTTATTAACCATAAATCCGCAGCCAAATTCACGCCTCGTTTCATGGCAGCTATAATACAGGGTGTAATCATCTGATTTACTTACGCAAGTCCCTTTCAATCGCATTTCCTATAAGTCAATAATATGAGCTTTGTATTTCCAAAGCTGTGCATTTCCAAGTGCAAGGTTAGGTTGTCTTCTTGGTTGCTTTTTCATAGTATTGGGATTTTTTCCGGTTGTGGGCAACAATCCCGACGCCTCAACCCATTTTTGTTTAAAGTTCTTATGGGAGAACTCGCGGCACATATCTACTCACTATCTCAACGGGGGTTGAATGTAGCTACCCCAGGTGGCACCACGGGGAGGTCAGTGTCCACAATTGAGAGAAAAGAGGGTCCAAGATGAGCCTCGCCTTAGACACGTTAAACCAATCAGAGCCGTTGCTTGGTGTCTATCATCCCCTATGTCACATCTAGACATAGACAGAGTAGAGGAGAAAATATTCAGGTCTCTCCAGAACATTCTACAGAAACCCTTGATATAGGAAGAATATATAAGGCCTTTCTGTGGCCTTGTATAGATATAAAGGGCCTTCAGGGGCCTTCTATAGATATAAAGGGTTTTCAGTGTCCTTCTATAGATATCACGACTTTCAGTGATCTTCTATATAAGGCCTTTCAGTGGGAAAACCTTCCACAGGTCTTTTATAGAAAGGGTGTCATTAGAATTACTCTTATTAATTACGTATGCGTTCCCTATTGCCCTGTTCCACTGTATTTACATTTCAACTTATGTGTTTTTTGTTTCCCCCTCCCCCCTTCACCCTCCACATACATATTACCCATTATCATTATGGCCAGTAATTTAACAAGCTGAAGAAGAGCCATGAACAGCAAGTAAAATAAAGCAAGAAACCGACAGCCTTAAGCATTGTTAAGTTCCGGCGGAAACAAGCATTTGCATGGCCATACTGACATAAGCAGCTAACAAACAAACATCAGAACTACGACTCAAGCTAACAACAGCAACAGTTCCTTTTTTGCCAAAAGCAAATAGACAAAAGGGAAAATATTACAAACCAAAAGCACTTTCAACTGCTACTCATCTACCATTCCTCACGCCCATTTCCTTCGATTTGGAGATCCTTTGAAATATTATTCCTGCTACTTTTTTCTCTCTAATGCAGCAACAGGCGTTAATGTGGCGCCTTATTACAATAAAAGGCTTTATTTCCATTTTTCTTCTTTATTTTTCATTCATTCAGTCTATCTACTCAGTGTATCTACTCAGCCCGATGACTTTGCGAGCCACAACAAAAAAGAGTTATGTTGTTGTATAGGATGTGGAATATGCCATGTTTACCAGCTTGTTTGCATTCGCGTTGAAATTCTAAATGAAAAATGTAAATTCCCTTAGGCAAAATTTCCGTTGAAACGAAGTCAAAAGGAGTTTAACACAATGTTACAAAATGTTGGCAGGGAGGCATACTAAAAGGGGTTAGAAATGTGAAATGGATAAGTTTTTAAGTGCAGAATGTGAGCTGAGTAGGGGAGTGATTTTTTGCATTGGAAAAGTACTTATTTTTTAGTATTATAGACCAGCATATCATAATAAGGATATTTTCCTTAGCGGGCATAGGTAGCAAAGTTGGTCAAAAACGTAAATGCATATAAAAATTTGATGACAGGTTTAATAGTATCCAAAAGGAGACAAAAGGTCCAGTGTCTGCAAGGTCTAATGTTAGCTTTTAGGAAGTCTAAATTGTTGCAATGAAAAGTAGCAATCTAAAATTACACCTAAGTCGATTGGGTATGGTGGCTGGAATCAAACACCTAAAATTGTTGTTAAAGTATAGGAGGCTACATAAAATTATATCTTTATAACCACGCTTAATAAATGTTGTGTAAGAAAAAATCATTTTCTACAAGAAAATATAAAGTAAAAATTTTTTGTAAATCGTTTGATTCAAAAATTCCCCGTTAAGTGTACACATTTGGCAACTGGTCTTTTATCATATAAAGCTTCTGTGACATTGAGATCTATTGAGAATTTTACATGTGACTTTTCTATTATTTACGACCCTATAACGTATATATATTCTTGATCTGTAATCTAGCCTCTAAACAAATTGAGATAGATCGCCAACATTTTGCGTCGAGTTATCTTTTGTTTGCCCACAGATCAAGTTCGATAATCGGCTATATAGTTCCTCATTCAGTCGTAGACCCCATAAAACGATGTCCCCAATTTCGGTATTTTGGGCGGGGTTTCGTTCGAATTCGCTGTAATTAGGCACAAGAGGTTCTTATTTGGTACCAAACAAAAATTATCAATATCGGTCCATTTTATCTGGTATTATTCTATACGTTGTGTTCATATTGGGTATCAAATCGCCACACCAAAAATTATCAGTATAGATCTACTTTTTCGGGTAGCCCCCATATTCAGTTTAAACCCTAAATTTTTCGTAATTTGGTATTTTGGATTCTTATTTGATACGAAAGCTCTCTTTACAAATTTTCACTATTATGGGGTTTTTGAAGTACATTTTTCAACCGAGTTCGCTGTAATGCAAATATTCGGTCTTTTTTGGGCGAGTAAACCTTTAATACCCTTCACCGCACTCTGTTACAGGTAACCTGTGAGCGGAGCAGTATAGGCGGACGGGGCCGACCATACGATACCCTACACAACTACCAGTGAATTCTAACTTTCTGCTGATTTTTATTCCAGGCCTGGGCAATATATCGAGATAGTTGCACCCTCTTGCCCGATTTGAGGTCAACTGCACCTCTTCCTAACATTGAATTATTTTCCGAATGTTACTAATATTCTGTACAGTCCTTCTAATTACTTGTCCATATTCAGTTCACAGTGGGTTGTGTTGTGATGTTCGGCTTATAATATCGACTCAAAAAACACAAAAAATTAAGTTTTCGGCCCACTTCATCCCAAAGTATTATCTGATCATCACCGAAAATTAAAGGTGTTGTACTTGACCATAACTGGAACCTCATAGAACATTTCAAAGCGATCAGCGCTATTTTTCCGACCTCTAGTGTTGTAATGGCTTATTAATTACGTGCAACTTCAACATCCGAGTACATATCACATCAATCACATCTCGGGGAAATGTCCTTCAGGGGTAACTCTATACTCTATAGAATACAAATTTTGTAATTTTTCACACAGAAGTCTGGGTCCATTTGACCCGCTAAATATTGACCGATCTTTATCAAAACAGGCATGCTTATTCTTTTGCCCGACCCCCCTCTCCATGTAAAATTTCACGATGTTCGGACCATAACTACGGCCTCTGGAGAGCCCAGAAAAACCGACAAAAATTAAGTATTTGGTCCATTTCATCCCCTAAATATTATCCGATCTTTGCCAAAAACAATAGGGGCCTTCATTGACCAGAACCCATCCTACATGCAAAATTTCTTGAAGATTGGTCCATAACTGTAGCCTGTATCATGTTTACAAATTATAATGGACTGACGGACGGACGGACACACATGTCTAGATCGACTCAGCGGCGTTACAAACTTTTGGGGCTGCACAAAGCTATAATACCCTGACAACATAGTAGTGTAGGGTATAACAAACAGGTAGCATTTATGATCCGATTTGGATGAAATTTGGCACAAGACACTTATTGGGCCCAAGGACGAACTCTAGTGAAATTGGAGAAAATCGGTTCAGATTCAGATATAGCTCTCATATATTTTTTGTTCGATTGAGACAAAATACTGAATTAAGCACAAATTGAGGTATGTGAAGTTTTGTTGAAATCGGTTCAGATTTATATGTTTTGGTTCGGGATATATAAATAGTGCACTAAACTCCCAAGGTTTACCCGACAGGGACAAAATGTTGCAAAGCGTCCTGAATTATGTGCAGATAGGCTTTTGTGTAGAATTCTGTTTTTTTTTTTGTTTTTTGAAATTGCTGCAGATTTAGATATAGCTCCAATATATATATTTCGGCCTATTTTATGTAATTAGTGCACCAAACTCCCAAATATTTGTCAGATTGGGACCAAATTGTGCATAGCATACCAACTTTAGTCCATAATGACGTAAGACAACATTCCTTGAAATCGGTTCAGATTTAGATTTACCTCCCAGATTTATTGTCGTCTGGTATTCGGTAAATGGTGTACCAAAGACTCTGTGTTTTTCTCAATATACACGAAATTGCGAAGAGTCCATTTAGTTGATTCTGAAATTTTGCGTGCTTTGTTTTGTTGACATTGTTGCAGTTTTAGTTATAGCTTCCGTATATATTTTCGTCAAATTTTATATAAATGATTCTCCTATGAGCCTGTGTTTGTTCGATTTACATAGAATATTTTAATGCATGTTGAAATGAAATTTGTTGAAATCTGATCAGATTTAGTTGTAGGTTCCACATATTCATCCGATTTCATGGTGTAACAAATACCCAACGTTTTTCCGATAGCGAGGAATTTTTGAACAGCGTATCAAATTGAACCAAGAATAACGTGTATTGGCTTTTGTTTAAATATATTTCATTTGAGTTCATCAAAAAAATAAAAAAAAAAAAAATTGTCCGATTAAGATATAATTGTGGGCAGCTGTGCTGTGGCATACCCAATGGAGTTCACCATGTTTGCTTTAAATCGGCCCACATTTACATGTACAATGGTACACCAAAGACTCCAAGTCCGCTCGATTGAAAAACAATGACATGCAAAATTTTAGAAATATAGATGTTTTTATACCCTTTACCCTTTACAGGGTATTATGTCTTTGTACATATGTTTGTAACAGTCACAGTCACTTATTTGGCCCAACGACGAACCCTATTGAAATTGGGAAAAATCGGTTCAGATTTAGATATAGCTCGCATATATATTTTAGTCCGATTTAAGGTAAAAGGGGCACCAAAGTCCCTATATATCATTCGATTTGCATGAAAATTAGCACAGCGTACTGACTTAGGTCCAGAATGATATGTGCTAAGTTTCGTGAAAATCGGTCCAGATTTAGATATAGCTCCCATATATATTTTCGTCCGATTTAAGGTAAATGGGGCACCAAAGTCCATATATATATCTTTCGACTTGCACGAAATCTGGCACAGCGTAATGAATTAGGTCTAGCATGATGTGTGTTAAGTTTCCTGAAAATCGGTTCAGATTTAGATATAGCTTCTATATGTGACCAAATGCAAAAATTAGTATTGGTTGTAGAATGACATGTTTATGGATCCAATTTCATTTTACTGGTCCTTTAAAAATGCGACGTCTGTTGGGATTTATCTGTTGAATATACCCAAAGTGGTGAAGGGTATCATATAGTAGGTCCCGTCTGACTTTATTACTTTCCTTACTGGTTATATTTACATCCTTTATATTAAATTTGTTTTTCCTTTTATAACTCGTCGAAATAATCATTTACGACCCTATATATTATTGATCTGTTGTAATTAATCTAGCCTCTATATAATTGACATATTTCGCCGAAAATTTTGTAATTTGGACTAATGGGTTCTTATTTGGTACTAAACAAACATTGCCAATATAGCTCCATTTTATCTGGTATTATTCGATACCTTCTGTTCATAAAAATTATCATTACGGGCCAACTTTTTCCGGTAGCCCCCATATAAAGTTACCCCCACAATTTTCTTATCTTCGAGAGTTGGGCACGTTTTTCAACCCAGAATTGTTGTATATCGGATTCTCATGTGACAAGAATGTTATCTACTAACAATTATTTATATCAGCTCCCATATAACGTATCGCCAAAATGTTATGGTCTTACGGTTTTTGGAAAAGTTTTCCGATCGAATGGCTGGACTTACCAAATTACCTTGGGTTCTAGATGGGTACCAACTCTTCCTGCTAAAAATTATTAATATTGGTGCAATTTGTATACCCTTCACCACACTGTCGTACAGGGTATAATGTCTTTGTGCATATGTTTGTAATAGGTAAAAGATATCGAGATAGACTCATGGTTCCTTTTGAGAATATGCATAGAATTACTTTCTGAGTTGATTTACGCATGTCCGTCTGTCCTTCCGCCCATGTATTTTTGTTAACAAAGTACAGGTCGCATTTATGATCCGATTTGAATGAAATTGGTCACAGTTCACTTATTTGGCCCAAGGACGAACCCTATTGAAATTGGAGAGAATCGGTTCAGATTTAGATAGAGCTCCCATATATAGTTTCGTCCGATTTTATGTAAATGATGCACCAAACTCCCAATATTTGTCCGATTGGGACAAAATTTTAGCTCCCATATATATATATATATATATATATAGTCTTGAGAGTTTATGTAAATGTTGCACCAAACTCCCAATATTTGTCCGATTGCCACAAAATTTTGCACAGAGTTGTGAATTAGGTCCAAACTGATGTCTGCGAAGTTCTGTAAAAATCGGTGCAGATGTAGACATAGCTTCCATATATAGTTTCGTCCGATTTTTATACCCTTCGCATTTATGATCCGAATTGGATGAAATTTGGCACAGGTCACTTATTCGGCCCAGGGACGAACCCTATTGAAATTGGGAAAAATCGGATCAGATTTAGATATAGCTCCCATATATATATTTAACCGATTTAATGTAAACGGTACCTATATATCTTTCGATTTCCGCGATATTTGGTACAGCCTAATCATTTAGGTCTAGAATGATGTCTTTTATTATAGATTGATTTTAAGTAATTGACCCGACAGGGAACCAATAGGCTGACAGGAACAAAACGTTCTGAAATTAATATAACCTAATCTGTGACAAGTTTGTTTGAAATCGCTTAATATTTAGATCCATTTCAAGTAAATTGGGCATCAAACTCCTCATGTTAGTCAGATTGACATCAAATTCTGCACTACGTACAAAATTGAGCATAGAATTGCGTAGTTGCCTTTTTTAGAAGTACAGACATATCCCAACGGATGACCTATTTATATTTGTTTGAAGTCGATTTACATACTTTTGTCCCATTGTAACAAATGACATGTTTATGGATAGATCTAGGTAGATTCACATTTAGATAAATATCACATATTTTATTTCATCCAATTTCATGTTAATAGTCTTGTTTAATATACCCATAGTGGTGAAGGGTATCATATAGTCGGCCCCGTCCGACTTTACTACTTTCCTTACTGGTTTGTGAATGATACACCAAACTCCCAATATTGGTTAAAATATCTATCTAGATAGCACATTTAATTTTGAATCTCCACCTCAAGGAAAAGGGTGTACAAAATTCGGTCCTGCCAAATTTAATGACTTTTTACTTGTTTGTAGAATACAAATACGATCTCATTAGTTTTCAAATTCATAACTCCCCTTTTTTTAAAGACCAACAATTTGTTACGTTCCGAATTGCGTACCCGTGAACATCTCTAGCTTGAGTTTGGTGTACTTCCAAGAATCATTACTGGGTCATTTCTGCAGTAGTTGTTTCTCAACAATTGTTTGATATGTTTGTCTATTTTCTTTTGAATCGATCTATGGTGTAGTGGCGGTTCCTTCACAAGTTTTGTAAGGATGAATATTTTTTACAGAACGCCGTGAATTTCGTGATCGAATGATACCGTTAGCTCGTCGTTGAATGGGTCTACGACTAACATTGGCATACCATTGTCCCAAGACTACCTTCTAAGGCCATCACAACAATTTATCTAGAATATCATCAATAATTTTTAAAATAAATAAAATAGGAAATCAATCGAAAACCGAACTTGTTTGTGCAATTGGTAATTCATTGGAAAATGTATTTAAAGAATCACCGAGAAAACAAAATAACTTAAAACTACTTATAGTATTTTATTGTTTGTATGATTTAGTAATACACATATATATTTATTTTTCCATATAAGTATGTAAGTATGAAATCCTCTTAAAGTATTACAATGACCTTTCAAGCAACAGCAGCGGTAGTAGTCGTCGTAAGAAATAAGAAAAATCCCACAAAGAAAAGAAAAACATACAATTCTTGAAATAGCAGAGACAATCGCCCGGTAACAATTCTACATTAAGAGAGGACAGCAAATATATATTGAACTCTGTGTGTGAGCTGGTTTTTTATATAAACCCCCAACTCCAAACGCACACAACATTCAAGGAAAATTCCATTCCAATCTTATTCTTAAGTGCAAAGGAAACGAAATCGAAAAAAGCAAAGAAACGCAACCAACAAACGATGGAAACGCTTAAAGCAACACGTGACTGTCATACAATATGCACAACAATAATAATAATGGTTGCGAAGCGGGAGTAGAATGATGGAGGCGAATGGTATTAAGTTCGATTGGTATTGTATTCGAAAATGCCCTTCACGGGGAGAGTAAATTTTGAATTAGGGTCCAGCATTGAATAGTTCAAAAAGGAGGGGGGTTATAGCCTGAGCGACACTACCTACATTGAAACTCATTGATCCTCAAATTTGAACTCAGAACCTTTTTTTATATTCTCCAATATTAATCTGAACCAGACCCAATTCGATATTAGGTCTCATTTTTAGTATTTTTAAGGTTTTATCCCAGCGAAGTGACTGTAGTTTGGCATTCCATAATCTTGATTGAAGATAGATATACCGAAATATATCCATATTTTGATACATCGCCCCAAAAAAATAACCTTACCTTTTTGGCTTTCGATGAATTAAAAATCATATGTTTAGCAAATTTTAAATATAGGTCCCCGTTCTTCCATAACTCCAACGGAAGGCCACACCTTACTTTCGGTTTTCCTTAACTAGGTTTTTATAAGATCTCACCTGTTTATGTATCTTTGTCACATTTCAATTGACGAACTTAATATGCACACCATCAACATTAGTTGTGATGGAAGCTCCCCCCACCCACAGCCAAGAAATAAAACGGAAATCGAGTGAAGAAATAGAAAACATTGAATTGTACGCGAGTCTCCTACTTATGATCGCTGCCAGCAAGAACAAAAGCTTTTTTGTTTACTGCAATAAACCGCTTACATAAGTATGGTGTCTGTAGCAGCCAGCAGAAGAAGAACTGTTAACGGAATACTTACACATACGCGTTGACCCCAGACTCAATACTTCACCCAACAACAACCGAATACAATTGTAATAAAATAAAATTAAAAAGAAGTACCGAAAAAAACTCCCGCTTTTAAGTCCAATTGCATGGACCCAACATTGAAAATCATCATCGTCGTCGTCATAAAAAAATAAAACAGAAGAAAACCAACCAACTCCATTCCATCTCATCATCATTCTGATGATTGGCATCACTGAAATGCCCTTTTTTGGCAAAACACAGAGGAAAATCGTCTTTTTTTCGTTCGTTATCGTCACCGTTAACGTAACGGGCAATTCGATATTTTTTCGAATTGCAATTTAATTTGTTATTCGTAAGATGTCAGTTAAGAAGTATTTGTAATTTTTGTCCACCGTTTTTTTTACTTTTTTTTTCGTTCAACAAATGCAGTCATCATAAGGAGGGGCACATACACCCACACATATATGTAGATATCCTTCTTAGGGAGCAACAATGCCAAAATATTTGAGTGCGTAAACATAAAGGAGAATTAAAACAAGAAAATGAAACGCAACCAATGTGAAATGTCATAAACGTGCTATTGGAGGGTGGTGTGTTGGTGAAGGTTAAAATTCGAACACAGGTTCAGGAAAGATTTTTTTCTGTAGTTAACATTTTTATACCCTACACAACTATGTAGGGTATTATAGCTTTGTGCAGGCCCAAGAGTTTGTAACGCCGCGAAATATTGATCCTAGACTTAGACTAGTATACCGATCGTCGTTTCTCGACTAGCTGAGTCGATCTAGACATGTGTGTCCATCTGTCCATTATAATTTGTAAACACGATACAGGCGACATTTATGGATCAATCTTCACGAGATTTTGCATGTAGGATAGGTTCTGGTCAATGAAGACCCCTATTGTTTTTGGTAAAGATCGGTTAATATTTAGGGGATGAAATGGATCAAAAACTTAATTTTTGTCTGATTTTCTGGTCGCTCCAGAGGCCGCAATTATGGTCCAAACATCGCGAAATTTTACTTTGAGAAGGGGATCGGGCCAAAGAATAAGCATGCCGTTTTGATAAAAATCGGTCAATATTTAATGAGTCAAATGGACCCTGACTTTTGTGTGAAAAATTACAAAATTTGTATTCTATAGCGTATATATTTACTCCTGAAGGACATAGACCCAAGATGTTGAAATTATATCCGAGTTGCTGACCTTTAAATTGATATCAATTATATTGCCGTGTGTACTCGGATGTGGGAGTTGCACTTAAATATTTTTACGTAGTCATATATTATTTAGTAACCCATTACCACAATAGAGGCCGGAAATATAGCGCTGATCGCTTTGAAATTTTTATGAGGATTCAGGTATGGTCAAGGACAATGCCTTTAATTTTCGGTGATGATAAGATACTAAATCTGGGATTAAGTGGATCGAAAACTTAATTTTTTGTGTTTTTTCGAGTCGATATATAGGCCACAATTGAAAGCCGAACATCATAAAACAACCTACGGTGTCGGTGAATCTGGACAAGTAATTAGAAGAGCTGTACTGAATATTAGTAATATTTGTTGACCTCTAGTCGGTCAAGAGGGTGACCTTTAGTTGGTCAAGAGGGTGCAAGTTTCGCGAAATATTACCATAGCTCAGAATGTAGTGCAGAGAAAGTTTGATTTTCGTGGAAGTTGTGTAGGGTATCATATGGTCGGCCTCGTCCGACTATACTGCTCCACTCACTGGTTTAACTAAACAGTTGGCTAAACACTACAACCAACGTTTGGTTCTATGCACCGAATTGACTCGAAGAAACCAACCTTCGACCAAGGGCTGTCAACCCAGCAAATATATGATCGTGTATTTTTTCAACATCAGAGCTACTTTACCCGGAATGTGTCGGGACTGGAACAAACCCCGGACCATGGCTTGCTCCGTTAGATACATCCACCATACATTCTTTATCTGTGAGATACAGCGTATGCGGATACTGGGTACATTTTAGGAGTTGTTCCGGCCTCAGCGCCAATGCGGACCCCAGCGAGTCTTCACGTCCATCTTGGTCCACGTCATCATCGTCGTCTTCGGATTACGTGACTCTCCGCAATGCAATTTGCGCCTCAGCCACTTACACGGCTCGTTATAATGTCACATTTTTCCAATTATACTGCGATGAACTTCGAGGGAAGATCAACGAAATCGTGGATTTTATGAGTGCCTGAATAAACCCCTAGTCTTCAGAGTTGTGATAGATACAACGTCGTAAGGAAGGATCGTATGAGAGGTAGATGTTTAGAATTCTTATTGCATAATTTTGTCCAGTACAGACCTATCTCGTTTGAGCTAGACTATAGTTACCCATACATGGAATGTATGGAGGTAGCGGTCAAGTGTGGTACGCTAAGTTAGAGGAGCTTAACGTATACATTCTGCCGTTAAATAATTGTGCCCCGCGTTAGTTTTTGCAGACATTAGTTATCTATTGGAAGGCAATAACCGTCTGGTGCTAAGGGAATTCAATGTTCATCATAAATTATGACATTCCGTTCTAGGTAATGACCAATGGGGCATGGCGCTGGCCGAGCAAATAGATAGCTCAACATTTTGCACATGGAATGGGGACATACCCACCAGTATAAGTCTCCCTTTATACCAAATACAAAGGACAAATACATCGTTTGTCCAGGTCTGACGAATGACGTTGCTTGTCATTCTGTTATTTCATTTCCTCCTCCCTATGATCATATCCATCAATAGACCATCCGACTTCATAACTTCTAAACGTCGTACTTTCCTAAACCATGGGAAAGCAAATTGGCAAGAGTTCGGAAATTTAACCAAATGTCGCTTCAGAGAACTGCCCTATCCATCCGATGCTCGGGTAGTAGAAAGAAATCTCCGGGTCATCATCACCGCTCGCTATATATCTGCTTGTCGTATACCCGAATTGAGACCTACATTCCGAGCAGAGGCAGCGGGATTAGCAAGTGAGCGTGATGAGCTTCGTCGTACTAATCCTACTAACCCCAGAATCAGAGAACTTACATTGGAAGTGAACAGGTTAGTCGGCGAGCAAAAGCGGAAAAAGTGACTAAAATATCTGAAGTGTGTTAAAACCCGTAAAGGGCTGAATTAATTGTGGACAACGGTTAAGTCGCTCACGAACCCAGAAAGGAAGAATGAACAGACGTCTGTCACGTTTAACTGCGTTGAGGTGACATATTATATTAAACTGTCAGTTTGTTGAGCACCACCTGAGTAACAGGGCGAAAAGAAGAGTAATGCGCAGTACACGATCTTTTCTAGTGGTGTTGCAAGTGCCATCAGAAAGGCAAAATCATACAACGCGCTTGATCGCGATGAAATTTCTATGGTGATGTTGAAGCAGCTTGATGACCTAGAAGTGGAGTATTAACCAATGTCCCTAATTTGTCCTTAGACACACTAATAGTTAGTGATACCGCTACTGAAGCCAGGCAAGGATGCCAACAAAGGTGAATCATTCAGGCGAAATTCTTGAGGCATTGCAACTCCCTATCATTCCTGAATGCTACACACTTCCTGATCATCATCACGGATTTCGGAAGCAGCATAGCACAACAACAGTTTTACACGCCATTTCCACATACTTAACGGAAGTACTCAACCAGAATAGGCCATGTGATAGGACAGTTATGGTGGCGCTGGACTTTTTAAAAGCAGTTGATACTGTCAGTCGAGCCAAACTGTTCGAGGACGTCGAACGAACATCCTTCCAGCCCAGTTTGAAACGTTTGACCGAAAATTAAATGTGTGGATCCCATCGTAAGTGGAATTCAGAAATATGAAGTCGAAGGCCCGTAGAGTTAATGAGACAGTTCCCAATGAAGAGTGATATAGCCGAAACTACTTAACCTCTAACTTTCTGAAATTCCTCACCCAGACGATTGTAGGTCAGGACCGAAAATTGATAACATATGCGAGAGATTGAACAGCTAAAAAACAGCTATATCCGGACGAGGCATATGGAATTATCAGCCACAAAGTCAACGACCACACTGTTTACCACATAGATAGAGGATTGTCAACAAAAGGTCTTCTGGGCATATGAATTTCATCAGGAGATCATTTATGTATAGAAAATTAGGAACGTTATTTTCAGTCTCGAAGGCCTTTAGAATATATATAGATGAAGGTCTTCTATGAAGTGAGTACTTTTTATAGCTATGTTATGGACATTTCTTTGGTCGGGAAGAGCTCGGAAATTTCCTGATATCATTGACCTTTGTGTCTTCTCCTTGTGACTCATTTTTTTCGACCATATTACACCAATTGTATTGACTATCTTCTTTACCTGCCTCTGCCTCAGAAAATTCTTTCTCATAAAATCCCTTTCTCCAACTTATATACCTCCCCCATATTATGAAAGGTTATTGGAACAAAAGAAATCGGTACGTTAAATTAATTCTGCAAATGTTACAGGATGACATCGCAGAATAATGATGATAAGGACAATGTATATGTTGCTGCTTTTTTGTTATTGTAGAGCCAATGATTGCATTGCATTGGTCATGCTGATGGTGCACAGAGAGAGTACGAAATTGTAATGCATAAAAATACCGACATTAAAAATAAGTATAATGGTTCAATATACAACGTACATTTGAATGATCCATCAACGTGCAGACAAAATGACTAAAGGAAGGAATTTTTAAATTTTGCGTAAGGGTCACTTTGGCTACAAAGGTATTCAATAGGTGATTTTTGGCAAAACCGTACTAATACTAATATGGAATGAAACCCCGAATGGGGAAAACTTTGATTAGTTTTGTGCACAAACAAATAATAACAATTTCTAAAACATGAATTAAATTAAGCTACTGAAAATCTTGAATTTAAAAATGTGTGTTCTCTTCATCACTTTGGCTACACAGGTACTCAATAGGTGATTTTTTGCAAAACCGTACTAATTAATTTAATGGAATGAAAACCCGAATGGGGGGTTGTTTTGATTAGTTTTGTGCCCAAACAAATAATTACAATTTCTGAAACATGAATTAATCTACTAAAAATCTTGAATTTAAAAATGTGTGTTCTCTTTCGGTGTTCGGTGAAAAAACGTGCCCAGTATAGGGCGATACTGGGCACGTTTTTCAACCGAATTATATGTTATTTTATATTTATACCATCCACCATAAGTGTATATTAAATTTGTCATCCCGTTTGCCACGCATCGGAATATTCACCGGAGACCCCATAAAGCATATATATATTCTTAATCAGAGTGAAATTCTATGTCGATTTAGGAGTGTAGGCCTGTGATAGTAAATCCTCCTACTTAAAATTACCAACATTGATCAACCTTTTAGGAAAGCCCACAAACATCGCTACATCCTAAAGGTCGGTATTTTGCGGAGGTTGAGAACGTGTTTTAATCAATTTGGGAGCAAACTAATATTTTGGATTCTAATCGGGTAAAAAATATTCCTAACTAAAATTATCAGGGTTGACCAATTTTTTTCCGATAGCCCTTATATAATGTTAACCCATATTATTCGTATTTTGGGGTTTTTGAGCACGTTTTTTTACCCAATTGGCTTTTATTTGATTTTTCATGTTCTCAAGAAGTGTAAACTCTTTCTATTACACACGTTGAATATTGATGCATTCTTTAGGAAATCCCCCATATAACGCTACATCCCAAAACCAAATTAGCTGTAATTTTATTTATTTGATTCTCATGAAGTAGAAAATATCCCTACCAAAAAAGAACAATATTGTGACCAAGTTTCCGGGTAACCTCCACTTAATGGTAAACCCATTATTCGCCATTTCAATCGAATTTGCTTTAATATGATTTCAGAAATGCTTGTGGGGTGTCGAATCTCCCTACCAAAAATCATCAATGTCAGTTTACGGTTTGGTACAACTCCCATAGAATAGCACAATCCTATTTTCGGTATTTAGAAGACTTTAGCCGCATTTTCCAATCGATGAAGCTGTAATTTTGTATACAAGTTTCTGGAAGGCTGACTTATACACAATTTTGTGCGGTGTCCATATCCATAAAAATTCCGATTCTTTTTATACCCTTCACCACACTGTGGTACAGGGTATTATGTCTTTGTGCATATGTTTGGATGGTTCCAAATGAGAATATGCATAGAATCACTTTCTGAGTCAATTTATGCATGTCCGTCCGTCCGTTTGTTGTTGTTGCTAAATTGTAAACAAAGTACAGGTCACATTTTTAATCCGATTTGGATAAAATTTGACACAGCTCGTCTATTTGGCCCAAGGACGAATCCTATTGAAATTGGGAACATGTGAAAAAAGCGTTAAGTTTGGCCGGGCCGAACTTTGGATGCCCTACACCATAGTAATACTGACAAATTTTTGAAATGAAAGTATGGGGAATATACATATAACCACAATTCTACCAATCGATTGTTGTAAACCAAATATAAATTTCAGCAAATTCAATATGTGGTTTCCTTAAATCTGAAAGCATGGTAGGGTAAAACATGTGTATAAAATCCTGAAAATACTCCAATTTAGAGGGCAAATTTATATGAGGCATAATAAAGCGGGACCAATATTGGCAACATTGTTTAGGAATTAGCGAATACTTGGTATTTTCATTATATAAGGGGTTATGTCTAATTAAGTGCAGATATAGCTCAAGTTCGAAGCTAATAATTTAGTTTTGAATCCCAATACCGTGCATCACGCGAAATATTGAATGTGTAGGATGTAGGACCTGGGCCTAAATGCGGGTCGATATAGTTCATTCTCAAAATGGACCTATATTCATAATTTTTTGTGGAGAGTTTAGGGACCTATTAAGAACTCAAAATACTAAATTACAGCTAAATCTGCAGAAAAATACGATCAAAATCCCCAAAATACTGAAAATTAGGAGGTACCGTTATATGGGGGCTACCAGAAAAAGTGGGCCTATATTTATAATTTTTTGTGGAGACACTTAGTACCCAATAAGTACCAAATTTCAGCGAATTCGGTTGAAAAACACGCTCAAGAACCCCAAAATACCGAAATTTGGGGGGGAGGCTCTATATAAATCCGTTTAGACGCTAGAGTGATTACAACAGACAGACAGACGGACATGCTTAGATCGTCATAGAATTTTACGCTGATCAAGAACATATATACTTTATAGGGTCGGAAATGAGTATTTCGATGCGTTACAAACGGAAAAACAAAACTAATATACCCTCCATACTATGGTGGAGGATATAAAAATGGGGTTATATGGGGACTACCCCTAAAATGTGGCGATGTAACCGATGTTTACAATTTTTGGTTTAGACATTTGGCACCAAATAAGAACCCAATGTACTAAATTGGGGTGAAAAACGCGCTGGGGGGTACCCTTATATGGGGGCTATCCGGAAAAATGAACCTCTATTTATAATTTTTGGTGGGGAGATTTGCTACCCAATAAGAACTCAAAGTAACAAATTTCAGCGAATTCTGTTGAAAAACGAAATCAAGAACCTCAAAATACCGAAAATTGGGGACGACCCTTATATGGGAGCTATGCCTAAACATGGACCGATATATCCCATCTTCGAACTTGACCTGACTGCAGACAAAAGACGACTCTATGCAAAATGTTGGAGATCTATCTCAATTCGTTTAGACGCTAGAGTGATTACAACAGACGGACAGACGGACATGCTTAAATCGTCATAGAATTTTACGCTGACCAAGAATATATATACTTTATATTTGCACGAAATTTGGCACAGCGTACTGCGTTTTGCACGAAATTTATTTATAGTTCCCATATATATTATCGTCCGGCTTAATGTAAGTGGTGCACCAAAGACCCTATATACTCTTCGAATTGCATGAAATTTGGCATAGCGTACTTAACACTAGATTGCCGAAGGCAGTCATTTTGACCGTTTTTCTATTATAAGTACAAAAACTATTGTGTATATTATGACCCAGCTTTTTAAAATTTGGTGACTTTTTGTACCACATAGAACTACGTTTATTAATCATAGTAGCTGCTTCCTCCCCTCTTTCATTCCCCTTATTCAGATGTGCTATACCTATATTGCCTAAAAGCGGTCATTTTGACCTTTTGTGAAATATTAAATAATCAAACTACTTGTATTATTGTATGATATAAATTTCTTATATGACCAGATCAGTACAACAACATCGAAACCCGTTTGATAGAAACACAAATTAACATACAAATCGGGAAAAATAAATTGTATATTTCTCGTCGATTTCACTCTTAGAGTAAAGACTTCCTCTTTTTCGAACATTTTGTCCGCGCTCTTATTTTTCAAAAGGGGAAACTCGAGAGCCCTACCACCGAAAACAAATAATAATAACGTTTTGTATGATTGTAAATAATGTAAAAAATATTAAAAAATTTGTTAAAATAATTTCTTTACACAATAATTTTTTTTCAGAATGGGGTCATTTTGACCGATTTTAGGCAATGTAGGTATGTACAAAATTCCCGTCTTTCTAGTGTTAACTGAGTCTAGAATAATGTGTGCTATGTTCCGTGAAAATCGAAATGATGTGTTCCTATTTTAGTTTTTCGACAGGTATGGACAACAGCATGAACAACAACTTTTCGGAGCATGAAGAACTTACATTCACATAACATAGTCCCCATATAAATGTTCCGATTGACTTAAGTATACTGAAAACCAGTAAGAAACCAGAAAGAAGTAAAGTCGGACTGGGCCGACTATATGATACCCTTCACCACTTTGGGTATATTGTACATATGTATCCTAACAATTGCATGTCTATGTTCCCTTTTTCTCCAACCTATCCTAACTTTAATTTCACTCGAGCAGATTAAGAGCCGCCTGCGTAACATGGGGAAAATTTATGGAAAACGATTTATAGCAAAATTGATACAGGCTATTCGGTACGCCGCGTTATTAAAAATATAAGGAACTTTGGTGCACTATTTACCGAAAATCGGACGAAAATATATATAGGAACTATATCTAAATCTGAACCGATATCCACCAAATTTAACACACATCGTTCTAGCCTTAACTCAGTAACCACTAATCATTCTAGACTCAATTTAGAACGCTAAGCCAAATTATGTGCAAATCGAAGCATATAAAAGGACTTTGATGCACTATTTACCTGACATCGGACGAAAATATATATGGGAGCTATATCTAAATCTGAACCGATTTTCACAAAATGTAACACACATCGTTCTAGACTTAATTCAGCACGCTATGCCAAATTTCGTGCAAATCGAAGTATATATAGAGACTTTGGTACACCATTTACATTACATCGGACAAAAATATATATGGGAGCTATATCCAAATCGGAATCGATTTTCACGAAACTTAACACACATCATGCTAGACCTATTTCATTACGCTGTGCCAAATTTCGTGCAAATCGAAAGATATGTAGGGACTTTGGTACACAATTTAATTAATATCGGACGAAAATATATATGGGAGCTATATCCAAATCTGAACCGATTTTCAGGAAACCTGACACACATCGTTCTAGACTTAATTCAGCACACTATGCCAAATTTGGTGCAGATCGAAAGATATATAGGGACTTTGGTACACAATTTACCTTAAATCGGACGAAAATATATATGGGAGCTATATCCAAATCTGAACCGATTTTCACGAAACTTTGCACACATTATTCTAGATCTAAGTCATTACGCTGTACCAAATTTCGTGCAAATCGAAAGATATATAGGGACCGTTTACATTAAATCGGGCGAAAATATATATGGGAGCTATATCTAAATCTGAACCGATTTTTCCCAATTTCAATAGGGTTCGTCCTTGGGCCGAATAAGTGACCTATGCCAAATTTCATCCAATTCGGATTATAAATGCGTCCTGTACTTTGCCTACAATTTAACATCGACAGACAGACGGACGGACATGCATAAATCGACTCAGAATGTGATTCAATGCATATTCTCAAAAGGAACCATGTGTCTATCTCGTTTCCTTTTGTCTGTTACAAACATATGCACAAAGACATAATACCCTGTACCACAGAGTGGTGAAGGGTATAATTAAGGAGATTGGTCATGCAACCAATACTGATAAAACATTGATAATGTGGCCTTACTTCATCATTTAATTATGTCCAAACTTCCCATCGCGTTTACCACCATATTGTTGGGCCATTTAACATGGCAATTATTATAAAACTTGAAGTTTTTTATGATTTCCTTCGAACCTGCTGCACCAACCATGTAATTAGAAACCTATAAATTTTCAGGTTCTTTAACGAATTTCTTCTTCTTCATTAATTACACAACTGTTAAACGAAAAAATATAATAACAATGGCCGCATCAAAAAGATGTGTGTGGTGTATTCCATAAACCTTTATTAGGCTTGTAAACGTTTTATTTCCAGTTGATGAAAGGCTAAGGTGCTCTCGATAATAATGTGGTTCATTCTGTGTAGCTGTTGTATTTAGTTAATTTCGTTTTATCTCAACATAAACATTAATAATATATAATAAATACATACATATATTTTTTTCTGTTTTTACAATGCATCATATAACCATTATTTACCACGAAAGAGTCCTTTGCCATCACACAGTGGCAAGTGTGCCGAACATCATCTATCAGTTTAATAAACTTGGCACGTTTTATGGCTGAGGCAATGAGCGGCCGGGAGTGTTAAAAGGCAATGCGTTCATGTGTGAGGCATATCGTTGAATGTGTAAGTGTGTGTGTGTGCGTCGATGAACAGGATATAAACCGGCGAAAAAAGTAACATTGAATCATAAACGCTTCGAAAAAAAGACCAGCATGTGTAAAAATATAAAAACAAAGAAACGCATCAGCATTGGTAACACATATAAATACACTGGTGATAAACCGAATAGGTATGAAACTTTACAATAGGAACTGAAGAAGATAGATTGAAGAAATTGAAGATCGAGGGTGCATTATATTCTGCAACTTTTAAAATATTTAAATTTGTGCGATTTATTTCTCAATTGTTCTCTAGACCAAACAACTTTTTAAGGGTTTTATTGGTTCTAATATAAGGTATTCAAACTCCAATTATGGTGTCAGTACCCCTATCTTACTTTTGCATATTTTCTTACATGCTTCTTCTCTCAAATGACCAAATACCTTTATTTACAAAAACAAAGCCAAACTATTTATTTACTTATTAAACTACCCCCCAGTGTAACTATTACCACCTACCTTAACTTCCATACGCACGCATTGTTGTATCCATAAAAGAAGACCACAAATATAAATATATATATATATATATATAAACTTACTAATAATAACAATGCCACGAAATATTAATAAAACTAAACTATATTGTCATAAAAGGACCACAAGGATATTTGCTAACTATGCACTCACAAACACACCCACACACTTAGACGCACTCAATGAAACATACATATATCAATACTTGTATAAAAACAAAAAAACGCATCCTGATGCAACCCAATAAACACATCTCGTTAAAATTAACATCATTTACGGCCTAAAAATAGGCTATAATAAAATATATGAGAATGGTGTTAAGTTTCGACTGGAACGAAATTTTTATTACCTCCATCAGGTCCAATGTATGAGGGCCACTGGAATTTCTATAAGGCAGAACCAGTAAGGAAAGTATTAAAGTCGGACTGGGCGACTATACGATACCCTTCACCACTTTGGGTATATTCTTCTACATATGTATCCGAAAAGACGTAGCTTTTTTGAAGGAATTTTGACATGAAATTGAACGAACTTAAATATGTGATTTTTATGTCCTTTCGGAACCAATGCTAAATTTCATTTCATTTGGGTAAGTTTAGAGTCGTTTGCGCACAGTGGGACAGATTCGTGTAAATCGATTTAAAGCAAACTTGACACACGCTATTCGGTATGCTGCACCGTTTAAACTTTAATCTCAATCCAACGTCCATTTGGTGTACAATAAACATAAATAAGTCGAAATTATATATGGAAGCTCAGATATATCTATATCTGAACCGACTTGAAGAAAACCAGGCAGATATTAATTTATATGGATCTTTAATGCACAATTTACTTAACATCGGACGAAAATGTATATAGGAAGTGTAAATCTAAGGATATTCAGGTACTTTGTTGAACTATTTACCTAAAATCGGCCAAAACCATGGGAGCTATATCTAAATCGGAACCGATTTTCACGAAACTTAGCACACATCACTCTAGACCTAATTCAGTAGGCTATACCAAATTTCGTGTAAATCTAATGATATTCAGAGACTTTGTTGAACCATTTACCTAAAATCGGCCAAAACTATATATGGGACCTATATCTAAATCTGAACCGATTTTCACGAAACTTAACACACATCATTCTAGGCCAAATTAAGTAGGCTATACCAACTTTCGTGCAAATCGAAAGATATATAGGGAATTGGATACAGCAGTTACCTAAAATCGGGCGAAGCTATATATGGGAGCTATATCTAAATCGAACCGATTTTCACGAAACTTAGCGGACGTCATTCTAGACTTAATTAAATACGCTATGCCAAAATTCATGCAAATCAAATGATTTTCAGGGACTTTGGCGCACCATTTATCTAAAATCGAACAAAACTATATATTGGAGCTATATCTAAATCTGAACTGATTTTCAGGAAACTTACCACACATCATCCTAGGCCTAATTCAGTATGCTATACCAAATTTAGTGCAAATAGAAAGATATATAGGGACTTTGATATATCATTTACCTTAAATCGGACGAGAATATATATGGGAGCTATTTCTAAATCTGAATTGATTTTCACCAATTTCAATAGGGTTCGACATTGGGCCAAATAAGTGACTTGTGCTAAATTTCATCCAAATCGGATAAAAAATGCGACCTGTACTTTGTTTACAATTTAAAATCTACAGATGGACGGACGGACATTCATAAATCGACTCAGAAAGTGATTGTATGCATATTCTAAAAAGGAACCATGGGTCTATCTCGTTTCCTTTTGTCTGTTACAAACATATGCACAAAGACATAATACCCTGTACCACAGTGTGGTGAAGGGTATAACAATTTGAAGAGCGTAGCGGTTACAAAAATTGCAAGCCCTATGCATCATTGTTTCGTTAGTTCTGCTGAAAATGAAATTAAAGAGAGACCATTACATTGTCATTGTTTGGTGCGATCCGAAGGTGCGATTGGACCTAAGTTCTTCGAAAACAACGATGGAACGACTATCACGGCCAATTTGAAGCGTCATATAATGATCGACTTTTTATACCCTTCACCATCCTGTGTATGTATGGCTTTGTGCATATCTTTGTAACACGCAAATGGAAACGACATAGAACCATGGTTCCTTTTGGGAATATGTATAGAATCACTTTCCATGTTAAATTAATTACAAAATAAACAAAGTACAGGTCACATTTATGATCCGAATGTGATGAAATATGACACAGCCCACTTATTTGGCCCACGGACAAACCTTAATGATATTAAAAAAAATGGTTCTAATTAAGAATTTCACAAGAGTTCATCCAAGTCACAATATTTGTCCGATTAGGCAAAAATTATATAAATCTTATTGAATTAAGTACACTTGACGTATGTGAAGTTTTGTTCAAATTTAAATTGAGACCAAATTTTGCATAGTGTATGTCTAATGTGACGTATGTTAAGTTTCGTATAAGTCGCCTTAGATTTAGGTATTGCTCCCATCGTCCGATTTTTATACCCTTCACCACACTGTGGTACAGGGTATTATGTCTTTGTGCATATGTTTGTAACAGGCAAAAATAATCGAGATAGACCCATGGTTCCTTTTGAGAATATGCATAGAATCACTTTCTAAGTCGATTTATGCATGTCCGTCCGTCTGTCTGTCTGTATATGTTAAATTGTAAACAAAGTACAGGTCGCATTTATGATCCGAATTGGATGAAATTTGGCATAGGTCACTTATTCGGCCCAAGGACGAACCCTATTGAAATTGGGAAAAATCGGTTCAGATTTAGATATAGCCCCATATATATATTTAACCGATTTAATGTAAACTGTCCCTATATATCTTTCGATTTGGACGAAATTTGGTACATCATAATCATTTAGGTCTAGAATGATGTCTGCCAAGTTTCGGTCCAGATTTAGATATAGCTCCCATATATAGTTTCGTCCGATTTCATGTAAATGGTGCCCCAAAGTCCCTATATATCTTTGATTTGCACGAAATTTGGCATAACGTACTGAATTGAGCCTAGAATGATGTCTGCCAACTTTCGAGAAAATCGGTCCAAATTTAGACATAGCTCCCATATATAGTTTCGTCCGATTTCATGTAAATGGTGCCCCAAAGTCCCTATATATCCTTCGATTTGCACGAAATTTGGCATAACGTACTGAATTGAGCCTAGAATGATGTCTGCCAACTTTCGCGAAAATCGGTCCAAATTTAGATATAGCTCCCATATATAGTTTCGTCCGATTTCATGTAAATGGTGCACCAAAGTCCCCATATATCTTTCAATTTGCACGAAATTTGGCATAACGTACTGAATTGAGCCTAGAATGATGTCTGCCAACTTTCGAGAAAATCGGTCGAAATTTAGATATAGCTCCCATATATAGTTTCGTCCGATTTCATGTAAACAAAACGTTCTGAAATTAGTATAACCTAACCTGTGACAAGTTTGTTTGAAATCGCTTAATATTTGGTTAGAGCTTCCAAATATATATTTCCGTTTGATTTCAAGTAAATTGGACATCAAACTCCTCATGTTAGTCAGATTGACATCAAATTTTGCACATCGTACAAAATTGAGCATAGAATAACGTAGTTGCGTTTTCTAGAAGTACAGACATAACCCAACGGATGACCTATTTATATTTGTTTGAAGTCGATTTACATACTTTATGGATAGATCTAGGTAGATTCACATTTAGATAAATACCACATATTTTATTTCATCCAATTTCATGCTAATAGTCCTGTTTAATATACCCATAGTGGTGAAGGGTATTATATAGTCGGCCCCGTCCGACTTTACTACTTTCCTTACTGGTTTGTAACTGGTGCACCAAAGCCCTTATATTTCTTTCGGGTTACACTAAATTGAGCTTAGCGTATTAAATTAAATCTAGCATGATGGACCCTATGTTTCGTTAAAATCGTTTCATATGTTCGTCCGATTTTATGTAAATTGTGCACCAAAACCCATATATTTATCTTGTTTTACATGAAATTGGGCATAGCGAATCAAAATGAGTCCATAATTATGTGTGCTATGTTTGGACAAATTCGGTTCCGATTTTGATATAGCTCCCATATATGTATTCATTTGATTTTAGGTGAATACTGCTCTAAACTCCCTGTCAGAATATCACGGAATTTGAAATACAATACAGTATCGAGTCTATAATGATGTGTGCGATTATTTGTCTAATTTCCGTCACCAGTTTTAATGAAATCGGTTCAGATTTAGTTAAAGCTCCCATAGATATTCTCGTCCGATTTGATGTGTACCGAAGTGCTTATTCGTGCACCGTATATAGTTTCGTCCGATTTCATGTAAATGGTGCCCAAAGTCCCTATATATCTTTCGATTTGCTCGAATTTTGGTATAACGTACTGAATTGAGTCTAGAATGATGTCTGCCAAGTTTCGTGAAAATCGGTCCAGATTTAGATATAGCTTCCATATATAGTTTCGTTCAAGTTCATGTATGTGGTGCACCACATATATCTTGCGATTTGCTCGAAATTTGGCATAACGTACTGAATTGAGTCTACAATGATGTCTGCCAAGTTTCGTGAAAATAGGTCAAGATTTAGATATAGCTCCCCTATAAACTTTCGTCCGACTTCATGTAAATGCTGCACCAAAGTCCCTATATATCCTTCGATTTACACGAAATTTGGCATAAAGTACTTAATTGAGCCGAGAATGATGTCAGCCAGGTTTCATGAAAATCGGTCCTGATTTAGATATAGCTCCCACATATAGTTTCGTCCGATTTCATATAAATTTCGTGCATATCTTTTGATTTGCACGAAATTTCGCATAACGTACTGAATTGAACCTAGAGTGATGTCTGCCTTCTTTCGTGAAAATCTGTCCAGATTTAGATAAGTAATTGACGCACCAAGGAACCAATAGGAACAAAACGTTCTGCAATTAGTATAACCTAACCTGTGACAAGTTTGTTTGAAATCGCTTACTATTTAGATATAGCTTCCGTATATATTTTCGCCCGATTTCGAGTAAATTGGGAATCAAACTCATTTTAGTCAGATTGACATTAAATTTTGCACAACGTACAAAATTGAGCATAGAATTACGTAGTTGCGTTTTCTGGAAGTACAGACATATCCCAACGATTGACCTATTTATATTTGTTTGAAGTCGATTTACATACTTTATGGATAGATCTAGGTAGATTCACATATCGATAAAAAGCACATATTTTATTTCATCCAATTTCACGTTAATAGTCCTTTTTAATATACCCATAGTGGTGAAGGGTATAATCGGCCCCGTCCGACTTTACTACTTTCCTTACTGGTTCAATGTGTCTAAAACAGAAATCCCCTCAAACACATGAAAGCTATCCCTTAATTTAATCATTGACTTATTTAATCAAATGTATATAAAATTAATTGCATTAAATCACAAATATTCAATCATTGACCTTCAAATGTCATTTAACATTTTTTCTGTTCGCCCTTCTTGAATTCATTTAACGCAGAAATTGCAACAACCAAAATTTTGAGATTTTTTTCATTATCGACAATAGTTTGTGGCATTGACTGCCACTGGTGTTGGTGGTCGTGGTGCTGGAAAAAATACCGTATAATAATCCTTAAAGTACGGTGGCTTGAGTAACGATTTTTACATGTTTAACGTGACAGGAATACAAATTTGTTCACCATTTCGTTGAATGGTAATGGCAATAGCAACGTAACGTAACGCAATGGCAACGGCAGCGACAACGATTTGCACGAAATGCAGTTTTCCCGCTACCAACATCCGGAACATTTTAATATGACGAACAATCGGGAATGCATACACACATACATTTTAACACATATACATCCACACAAATACTATTGCAATGGAGTTTTGTTTGCTGCAAACTGGCTACTCTTGTTGTGGCAATGTTGTAGTTATAGTGGTTGGGATGTGGGTTGCGTGGAGTTTTACTTATTCCCGCTATAGTTTTTATTTGTGGTTTCCTCACGATAATAACGGAGAGAATGTGGTATGGGTGAGTGTTTGTGTATATGTGTGTTAGATTCTTGTTTACGACAGGATACTTTTTTCTTGTCCGGGGCAATAGAATTAGAAACATGGCAAATGCGTTGAAGGAATCTTCAAGGATTCTTGAAACATTTGCCGGAATCAAAACAAAGGGGTAGTGCGCAAAAGGAAGGAAGAACATAGTTTGGAAAAATTTAATGAAATTCTATGACTTTGTGGTGGTAATAATTGAAAAATATGCTAGAAGAAAAAAGGAAAATTTAGAAACGGCATAGGGAGGATGTTGGTTAATCTGAATTTAAAGGTAAATATATACTGGCAAAAGTTTCGTTGATAAGAAAAGTACAATTGGAACTTTCATTCCGGAGCTCGATAAATAGGCATTAAACCATAACTCTATGGGTTTGAAAGTCGTAATTCGAAACTTGTATGTATTTTTCTTGTATTTCGAATGACCAGAAGGGATAGGGTGGATTTAAAAAGAATATATTATGGATATATCGATTTTTTTAAGAATATTTTTTGAAGGTCTAGCAAAGGCGTGGATTTTTTAAGAATATTTTTTCAAGGTCTAGCAAAGGCGTGGATTTTTTAAAAATATTTTTTCAAGGTCTAGCAAAGGCGTGAATTTTATAAGAATATTTTTTCAAGGTCTAGCAATGGCGTGGATTTTTTAAGAATATTTTTTCAAGGCCTAGCAAAGGCGTGGATTTTTTAAGAATATTTTTTCAAGGTTTAGCTGAGGCTTGGATTTTATTATTATAATATTTTTACAGGTAGAATTTTCAAAGATTTTTTTTCAAGGTCTAGCAAAGGCGTGGATTTTTTAAGAATATTTTTTCAAGGTCTAGCTAAGGCTTGGATTTTATTATTATAATATTTTTACAGGTAGAATTTTTAAAGATTTTTATTCAGAGTTTAGCAAATACGTAGATTGAAAAATATTTTTCAGGGTTCTACAAGGTGTGGATAAACAATATATGTTTTCAATAGACACGTGGATAGACAAAATATTTTAAATGCCCTACAAAGGCGTGGATTTATTTAAAACTATTTTTCAATGTCCTACTAATTTAACAATAGAATCGATCTATTCTCCCTCTAAAAGACTTCCCACTTCTTCTAAAAAAGGTATTTAAAATCCCAGGATTTACGGTGGATTTCGTGATGACACTTGAACATTAGAATATTCGTGACAGTGGATTGTAGTGGGTTGGACGCAAGGAATACATTCCTCTTGGCCCAAAATGTTAAATATGTTTAGGTGTTACGAATGTAAGACAAATACTTTAAAAAATCAAAAACAAGCGTGAGATTTTGGGATGCCAAATTAAAACCAAAATGAAGCTAAAACTTCAAAATAATGACAATTGTGTCTTTCTTTTATGTGGGGGCTGAAAACATATCAAGCCCCCAAAATACCGAATAATGGGTGCCAAAATTATATGGAGATTAAAATTAACTTAACTGGCTTGTTACAGAATGGTTGTTCTATAAGCCGATCTTAAAAAAGATTTCCAAGAGCGTCGGTCTTGTGCGCATCTCCTCCACTTAGAAAGACCACGTTCCGAGAAGTTGTCTTCTACTTGGTCCTTCCATCTAATTCGTGACCTTCCCCATCTGCGGGCACCATCAGTAGGGCATTCTCATTCATTCGCTCAACATGACCTAGCTACCGTAGCCGCTGCAGCTCAATACGAATGACTATGTCGATGTCCGCGTATAAATTGTAAAGCTCGTGGTTCATTCGGCGCCGATATTCACCGTCGACGCACACTTTCACTCAAACACTGCTTGAGCAAATACCCATGCTTCATATCCATATAACAGTTTACTTAGACCATAGAAACATCTGTTGGCCATCACAATCCTTCCCCGAATTTCAAAACCGATGTCATTCATTTTATTAATGGCAGTAAATACCTCGAAGCTGTAGTTCTCAAGTTTCACAGTGGGTCAGAGTCTACTTGACGTCTTGCGCGTTGATATCATCAGCTTGGACAAACTGTCCCTTGTCTGTACCTTCGTTCGGTATTGAAGGGCTCCGATAGGTTATTTCCTACTTTAAGCGCTAACGTTGTGTTACTTAAAGTTATCTCGCATAATTTTGCAGGAGTCTGAACGGATAGGGCTATCGATTGCGGCTTCATAGTCGACGAATATGTGGTATGTGTCGATGTGTTTTGGCGCAGAGTGAAAATCTGATCAATTTGCCAGATCTGAAGCTGCATTGGTATGGTCCAAAGATATCATTTACCATTGGCTTCAATCGTTCACACAGCACACTGGATAGCACTTTATATGTGATGGGAAGAAGGCTAATTCCCCTATAGTTGGCACTTATCGTCTTGTCTGCACGGGATGCAGGACGCTGAGGTTCCAATCGTTGGGCATACATTCATTCCTCTAGTCAAATTGTACGAATCATCTGGTGCATGCTCCTGACCAGCATCTGGCCACCAGTCTTTAATAGTTCGGCTGGTAACCCATCGGTTCCTGCTGCTTTATTGTTCTTGAGCCGATTAATTGCTATTATGATCTCATCTTAGAGAGGTGGTATACACTCTACACCATCATCTAATATTGGTTCTGAGGTATCTTCTTCACCGCCACTATTTTATACGAGAAGCTTTTAAAAATATGCCTTCCAAATCCTCAACATGCGGTCTGTATCTGTAACCAGGTTTTCTTCTTCATCTGCACAGGAGGATGTGCTTGCACCATAGCCTTCGATTTGGTGTTTTACTCGTTGGTAAAATTTCCTGACTTCATTCAGAAACCTGTACATCTCGATTTGCTCACGCTCACATTTTTCTCGTTCTTTCTTCTTTTTTTCTGAAAGCACGTTTCTCCTCTCTCCTTTTCACCCGATAATTCTCCAAAAATTCCGGACTTCATTCCGACTCCTGTACATCTCGATTTGCTCACGCTCACATTTTTCTCGTTCTTTCTTCTTTTTTTCTGAAAGCACGTTTCTCCTCTCTCCTTTTCTCCCGATAATTCTCCATCACATTACGTATTGCTGCTGTTTGCAGGATTGCCCTATACGGTGCGTTTTTCACATCAGTAGCATCACGATACTCCTGATCGTACCATGGGTTTCTTGGTGGTGGTTTTTGGTACCCAGGTATTGCTTTTGCTGCAGTTTGTAGGGAGTGGGCAATTCTTTGCCATTGTGCTTCTATACTATTATCGGTACAAGAAGTGCTTTTGCCAAGCAGGTGGGTAAGTTGAGCGAGTAGGCCTCGGCTTCCCACTGTCTACTCAATGAGAATCCAAAAAATGAAACTACAGCCAAAACTCACAAAATTTTGGAACGGAAATTTTTGTCGGAGACGCCATACGTTTCAAAAATTCTATGTCGTCATTGTGTCTCATAATAAGGTGTCGCCTTAGTTTAGGTATGCTGATGGTGCCTGTAACATGTGTCGTCCTAAGTGTCTGTTATAAAGCATTTCGTTATCCCATAGGATAACAAATTTCTCTATTGTGGTTTTACCCCATATATGCGTCCGTCCGATGTTAGTTGTTTTCTACCTTGCGAAAGTCTTCTTTAAAATGTATTCAATATTTTGAAATTGAGAAGAAAATTATCTAATTATTTAAATATACCTTTCTTAAAAAGTTGCATGCCTTAATTAAACTTCTGTGCTAAACTACATAACACTTCAAAATATCTACACCGCGCCCAACAAAATTTCTCTGGCTTTGCGCTTTACCACTGCACCGAAATTCGAAAACCCCACACATTCTACAGCGAATGAAAACAATGTTGCCAAAAAATAAGCCAAATATGCTATTTCAAAACAGAAAGGCGTCATCATCAAAAACAACAGTGCCGGTAGTGACACCGAAAACATCAGCAGCAGTGGTAGGGAAACCGTCGTTGTCATCATCAACAACAACAGCAGCAACAAACAACAAAAGCATGCCAACGAAGAAAGCCAATTAAAAGCAGTTGACATTTTTCAACAATAATGGCATTTTAACACTTTTCAGTATTTCCGCTGTTGTGAGTTTTATAATGCGCGCTCGAGAACAAACAAACACATTCACAGACACATACACAATGTCACTAGACCATAGCCAACTAAGTGAAACAAGGATACAGCAAACCAGTCAACCAACAACCAACCAGCCAACGGCCTTTCTTTTTAAAACATTCAACAAAAGGCATTGACATGCTATGACACTAAGTGTGGATGTATGTATGTGTGAGTGGGTATTTGTGTGTGTGTGGGACTGTGCGTTTGTTTATTTTATAGTGTGGCATTTATGAGCTCAGTCGCCTAAAGTTATGCTAAGCAAAAATATTTAAACAAAGTATGGCTAGAAATGAGGACACGTTGCTTTCACACCCATACACCCTCAACGCACACATAGCATTTCTAACTCCATCTCAGCATTCAGCCATCCATTCGCTGTTGTCCTTTTGCATTCTTTTTCATTTTAGCGAAAACGAAAAAAAAAACAGACAAATAACTTTTTTTGACAGTTCGCTGGCGAAAAAAAGAGGTTTATCACTTTTCAACACAAACTCTCACACACACTCGCACTCGGTCCCGCAATACATAGTTTGTGAAGTAGCAATTTTTGCAACACCAGCAGCAGCATCTATACCACCACTAGCAGCAGCATCAAAAGCATTAGAATGAATCCGGACCATTCAAAACATTGATTCGTCAAATACTTTGTTGTGGCTTCATGGCTTTCTTGAGAATATATATTTTTCGTTATGTCGCTGTGCGTGCATTTGTGTGTGTTGCAAAAGTGTTAAAAATTGAAATAAAACAAAATTGTCAACATTAAAATGGAAGATTTGAAAAGTTTGTTAATTTGTATTTTTTTCTGCTGAAAAACTTTTGCAGGTTGAATACAATTATGTTGCGGAATAGGTGATACTTTTTGCGAAAATTGTTGAATAATGGTGAGATGGAAAGACTGCAGATATTGCAGCCAATGGGGAAAACTACAAATTGTCAGGTTATGGGATCCAACTTTAATATCATACAATGTTGTTTTGATTTTTTGTTGCTTGATCAGGAGAAATCCAGGTGGCCTTGTGCCTATTGAGATGCTTGAATCTGGTACTGCTGCATTTTGCTTTCGGGAAGTCAATCAACCTCATGTCGTTGTCTGATGTTTCTTCATAGAGTCTGAATTTTTTTCGACGGTGAGACCAGAAATATTTTCCCGTTCCGATTTTTGCATTAAGGTCTCCTGGAAGCATGTTCTGCACAACGTGCGCACATTCCAAGTGTAGATTTGCAGATCGTGCTCCTTTATACGTTTGCGGGGGTCGTCAACATTGAGGTGGGACCAGAAATATTTTCCCTTCCGATTTTTTGCATTAAGATCTCCTAGCAGAATGTTCTGCACAACGTGCGCACATTCCAAGTGCAGATTTGCAGATCGTGCTCCTTTATACGTTTGCGGGGGTCGTCAACTTTGGGGGGTTTGGTTTTCTTTTTCGTTGGTTTTTCATCGTAGGAGGGGTTTTCCGAGCGTGGGCAACTAACCCGGCGCCTCAACACATTGCTTATGATTCTTATGGGTGAACTCGCGGCACATATCAGCTCACTATTTCAACGGATGATGAAAGTAGTTACCGCAGGTGACAACGTGAGGAGGTCAGAGTCAACAGTTAAGATGAATTAGAGCCGTTGCTTGGTATCTATCATAACAAGCAACGGTACTTATCATACCAAGTCATCCGAAATTCAGTATCCTGTGACCCGTGCACAAAAATGGAGACCAGACGATATGTGTCAACTATAGACGAATAAGCCTCTTCCCATCGCACATAAAGTGCTATCCAACGTGTTGTGTGAACGACTGAAGCCAATGGTCAATGATATTATTGGACCATACTAATGCGGCTTCAGGCCTGGCAAATCCACCCTTGACCTGATTTTTAGTCTGCGCCAGAACCTTGAAAAGACCCACCCACCAAACACATCGACAATTTCCACCTGTAGAAAAATATACAGACAGCCGCAGCTCGCCTGTATAATATATAAAAAGACACGACACCGTACTATTTGAGTGGTTGTAAGACATTAATTTTATTTTAAAATATTTATCCTTAGGTTCTACGTAAACAACTCTTGCTTAGCCTAATCTCAAACTTAAAATATTTATCAATAAACTATTTGTTCTAATAATAGAATTTGATCTGTGGAGAGTTTTTCCATCGTGTACGTCATAAAATCTCAACACCAACAACCACAGTCTTATCGGCGTTGCATGTACGATTTTAGACTCTTATCTTAAAACACTTCAACGATCAAATCTTCTGTAATACACAATTCTGTTCAAAGTATTTTGAACGTGCTGACGACTGGCAAGAAGAGTTGACAGATTAAATTTCTGTTCAAAGCATTTTGAACACCACCTATTCGTCGACTATAAAGCCAAATTCGACAGCCCTATCCATTCAGAGGGCCTTTCGGAGCCCTTCAATACCGAACGAGGATTCAAACAAGGTGACAGTTTGTCATGACCTGTTAAACATCCTGCTGGAAAAGGTTATACGAGATGCGAAAATGAACAGAAATGGCACTCTGAACACAAACAGCACATGTCTGTCAAAGTAAATGGCGAAAATACCATGCTGACGGTATCAACGCGCAAGACGCCCAGTCGCATTTTTTATTCGAATTGGATTCAATTTTTCACAGCTCATTAATTTGGCCTAGAGACGACTCCTATTGAAATTGGGAAAAATCGGTTCAGATTTATATAAAATCCCATATATATTTTCCTCCGATTTTAAGTAAATCAAGCACCAAAGTACCTATACATCTTTCGATTTGCATGACATTTGGCATACCGTACTGAATTAAGTCTAGAATGATGAGTGGTAAGTTTGGGGGAAATCGGTTCAAATTTAGATATAGCTCCTATATATATTTTCGTCCGATTTTATGTAAATGGTGTACCAAAGACCCTATATATCTTCCGATTTGCATAAAATTTCGCATAGAGCAATGATTTAGGTCTAGAATGATGTATGTCAAGTTTCCTGAAAATCGGTCCAGATTTAGATATATCTCCCATATATATTTTCGTCCGATTTAATGTGAATGGTGTACCGAGGCCCCTTTGTATTTTCCGATTTGCACGAAATTTGGCATAGCGTATTGAATTAGGTCAAGAATGATGTGTGTTAGGTTTCCGGAAAATCGGTCTAGATTTAGATATAGCTCCTATATATAGGTTCGCCCGATTCTAGGAAAATGGTGCACCAAAGTCTCTGAAAATCGTTCGATTTGCACGAATTTCGGCATAGGGTACTGAATTAGGTCCAGAATGACGTGTGCCAGGTTTCGAGAAAATCGGCTGAGATTTAGATATAGCTCCTATATATATTTTCGTCCGATTTAATGTAAATGGTGTACCAAAGTCCCTATATATCTTTCGATTTGCACGAAATTTGGTATAGTGTACTGAATTAGGTCTAGAACGATGTGTGTTAAGTTTCGTGAAAATCGGTTCAGATTTAGATATAGCTTCTATATCTGGCCAAATGAAAAATTTAGTATCGATTGCAGAATGACATGTATATGGATCCAATTTCATTTTACTAGTCCTTTAAAAATGCGACGTCTGTTAGGATTCATCAGTTGAATATAGCCAAAGTGGCGAAGGGTATCATATAGTCGGCCCCGTCCGACTTTACTACTTTCCTTACTGGTTTAATCTAGGAAGGATTGTGAAAATCGACTGCTAGATTTTTTGCACATAGAGAGCAGTAGGGGAGACTGGGGCACCTTCGGCAATCGCGTTTTCGACGAGAAGCTCTCACCGTACATCACTAGTTTCGATACAAAGGTATCGAATATCGAAATAAATAACTGTTGCAAAGTTTTAAATCTCTAGCTAATGAACTTATTTATATGCACGGGTGTTTGTAATTTTAGGACATTCGGACATTCCGAAGACCTATAATTCTTATAATGGATGTCTTTTTTTCCAACCTAATATTTTCCGAACTTAGATTAATTTCAATTTGGGTATTATATGTTGTATACGAAAAATGCGTATATATATATTACGATAAGTCCCCCATATATGCCCGAAATAATATTTAATAATATTTTTTAAAGTAAAAACAATATTTTCTCTTAACTACTGTAGAATATACCGATCCTCTTTATAGGGTAAACCTCATATTGTTGCATCAAAACATTCTTCAAAAAGTTATTAATATTGGTTTACAAGTTGGTATAGATCCCATATAACCGTTTCACCTCATTTTCGGTATTTTCAAGGCATTAACCGGATCTTCCAATCAATGGCGTAAAGGGTTATTGAAGGCTTATATGTATATATTTAGAAAATTATTAAAAAGGGTCAATGTTCTGACATAGCCCCAATTTAATGGAACTATGTCATTGGCTGTCATTTCACATTCAGGGATATTGGAGGGTAACATTTTTTGTCGAAAATTTCGAAAAAATTAAAGTTCCGCCGCATTTTCGATATTTACCAAATTTTTTCATCGAATTGCCTATAATTTGGCATACTGTATTCCTGGTGATAGAACAACTTCTTTTTCGAAATTATTCAATACAGTTTAATGTTTCAAAGTAAAAATATACCGTTTGATTTTCAGTATCTTTAATTTCCCACCCCAGTTTTTATAGCCCGACTGTCTGTAATTTAGAAGATTATTTTTTTAGAGCATGAACAACCTACTATTACTTAATACAATAACAGTCTCTACGTAAATGCCCCAACCGATTTAGAGAACTGTGTACGCACAACATATAGTAAAGAGTATAAAAATTTGAGCCCGACTGAGCTTAACGATGGTTTTACTTGTTAGCTCTCATATTTTCTGGCGCTGAAAAATAAGGAAGCCTTTTCCAGAAGAAATCCATTTTCTCACATATATTCTTCAATGGTTACATTTTCAAAAAATACTTGTGATAAACATATAAAACTTATAGGTGGAGAACTTATCTGTTTTATCGGAACTAAAAATTTCTTTTTTCAATGACACATTTAATTATTTGTGTGACAAGTTCCAATACAATTACGATAATTCTTCTTCCCCATAAATATCCCCAAACGTTCGAATTTCTTCCATAGTTCATTAAATCCCTTCCTAACACAGTGCGCACATTTATGTGTACGTACACCGTCACTTTCCGCCCTACAAAAATAATCGTAATTGTATGTTTTGTACCAAAATACCAAAGTTTAGATCTGTGCTGTAGCGCTTTAAAGCCCTTAATGAACTTCAATTTTCCATTTGATTCACTTCCGTTAAAGTCTATCAACATCAAATCACTGGAGTGTACGAGCGCACGTGGTGTGTGTGTGTGTGTGTGAATGCGTGCACACACTAAATGCTTAAAAAGGAAGGTAACGCCACCAAAAACAAAATTGCATATGCGACGAGACAAAGTACAACCAACAATAGCAACAGTTTTGTCGTCATAAACTTGAAGCAATTTATCAACAACAACAGCAACCGCAGCAGCAATAGCAATCATCCTTAGTTTACGCGACGCCTAGGCATCCGTGCTAAATCACGCATTCAGTATATTTTGCGAAAAAAACCGAGAAACGAAACGAAAACGTCTGCCAGCCAACAGCAGGTGCAACAACGGCGATTGTAATTTTTCGACTAAGAGGCAATGCGTTTTAGGTGGGTGGTAGTATATATAAGGCGTGTTGTATATATTATAAAATATTGTAGATATAGATGTTTTCTGTTCTTAGGTGGTGACGAAAAAACTCCCTACCAATATTTAAATATTTTTCCAACTTTGTGAATATTTATCATAGTTTATTATTTTTTACAACTTTATCCTCTGCAGTAAGCCTTTCATAGTTCCAAGGATTAGAAACATATTTATTTTATCTGCTATTCTATGTATATGGTACTACCATATTCTATGTATAAGGTACGACCATATTTCTTAAGCTTTATAGATATAGAGTTGCTTCTTACAATGTGATTTGATTTAAATCAAAATATCGAAATCTAAACCGATTTCATCGCAACTTGTCACATGTTCGACCACATTTTTAGTTTTTTATTTACTTATAAATCCAAATTTCGTGCAAATGGAAGGGACTTTGGTGCACCATTTATACAAAAACTGACGAAAAAATCTAAATCTGAGCCGAATTTCACGAAATTCCAGACTTAATTCAGAACGCAAAAGTTCGTGCAAATCGAAGGATATATAGGGACTATGGTGATTCATGTACATAAAATCGGACGAATATATATATATGACAGCTATATCAAAATCTGAACCGATTTTCATGAATTTTATAACACATCGTTCTAGACTTAATTCAGTACCCTGTGAAAATGTTCGTACAACTCGAAGGATATATAGGGGCATTGGTACACTATTTACCTAAAATCGGACGAAAATATATATGGAGCTATATCTAAATCTGAACCGATTTTCACGAAATTTAACACACATCGTTCTACACTTAATTCAGTACCCTGTGCCAAATTTCGTACAACTCGAAGAATATATAGGGGCTTTGGTACACTATTTACGTAAAATCGGACGAAAATATATATGGAAGCTATATCTGAATCTGAACCGATTTTCACGAAATTTAACACACATCGTTCTAGACTTAATTCAGTACCCTGTGCCAAATTTCGTGCAAATCGAAGGATATATACGGACATGCATCATTTACATAAAATCGGACGAAAATATATATGGGAGCTATATTTAAATCTGAACCGATTTTCACGAAACTTAGCACACATCATTTTAAACCTAATTCAATACGCTACACCAAAAATCGAAAGGTATATAGGGACTTTGGTAGATCATTTACCTAAAATCGCACGGAAATATATATGGGAGCTATATCTGAATCTGAACCGATTTTCACGTAACTTTGCACACATCATTTAAGACTTAATTCAGTACGCTATGCCAAAATTTGTGCAAATGAAAAAAAATTCCAGGGACTTTGGTGTACCATTTACCTAAAATCGGATGAAAATATTTATGGGAGCTATATCTAAATCTGAACCGATATTCACGAAATTTAACACATATCGTTCTAGACTTAATTCAGTACACTGTGCTAAATTTCATTCAAATCGAAGGATATATAGGGACTTTGATGCACTATTTACCTAAATTCGGACGACAATATATATGGGAGCTATATCTAAATCTGAACCGATTTTCAGGAAATTTAACACACATCGTTGTAGACTAGGCTGGGAGCTATATCTAAATCTGAACCGATTTTTCCCAATAGGATTCGTCCTTGGACCAAATAAATGAGCTGTTTGGTGCAATTTCATCCAAATCGGATCACAAATGCGACCTGTACTGTGTTAGCAAAAATACATGGACGGACGGACATGCATAAGTCGACTTAAAAAGTGATTTTATGCATATTCTCAAAAGGAACCATGTGTCTATCTCGTTTCCTTTTGCCTGCTAAAAACATATGCACAAAGACATAATACCATGTACATTACAGTATGGTGAAGGGTATAATTGCGTTATTGTGTTTTGTAGAAATTGTGCTACAGCATACCGAATGCTACGTTTCGTGCCAAGTGATCCACACATGTGGCCTGTACTGTCTTTACAAATTAAAATTGTGCCATAGTACCATATAGTTCTTTTCGCATACATGAGCACAGACTTCCACATCCACCTCCTTATATCGACCCTACTTCTTAACCTTGATTAGCATTGAACATTTGAAGTTTTTAGCTCTCTACAAATTTAGTAATTTTGGGATACTTATAGTTCAATTTTCTAAACAAAACCAGTAAGGAAAGTAGTAAAGTCGGGCTTGGCCGACTTCACAACTTTGTACATATGTATCCTATCAATTTCATGTCAACTCGATGGAACATACAAATGCCATTCTGCAACATATGCTAAATTTAATTTAATGGGACAAATTTATTGAAATCAATTTATACGAAATCAGACACCCGTTCGAAACTTATATGGAAGCTACATCTGAATCTGTACCTATTTCAACAAAACTCAATAACGTCATTCTAGCCTTAATTTGATACGTTGTGCAAAATTTCATGTCAATCGGACACAAATTTGGAGTTTTGAACACCATTTACCTAAAATCGGAAGAAAATATATAGGTGAGAGCTATATATAAATCGGAACCAATTTTCACGAAACTTAGCACACATCATTCTAGGCTCAATTCAGTACGCTATGACACCATTTCCATAAAATCGGACGAAAATATATATAGGAGCTATATCTAAAACCGATTTTCACAAAACTTAGTACTCATCATTGTAAACTCAATCAAAGGTTATATAGGGATTTCGGTGCACCATTTAAATTAAATCGGACGAAAATATATATGGGAGACATCATTCTAGGTACAATTCAGTATTCTATGCTAAATGTCGTGCAAATCGAAAGATATACAGGGACTTTGATGACCCATTTACCTTATATCTTAATCTGAACCGATTTTTCCCGTTTCAATGCGGATTGTGCTTGGGCCGAATAAATGAGCTGTGCCAAATTCCACCCAATTCGGATCATAAATGCGACCTGCATTATTCGACTCAGAAAGTTATTCTATGCATATTCTCAAAAGGAACCATGTGTCTATTTCGTTTCCTTTTGTCTGTTACAAACAAAGTCATAATACCCTATACCACAGTGTGGTAAAGGATATAAAAAGGTAAGGGGGTATATATGGAGGCCATGTCAAAAACTGGCCTTTAAGGAAATGCCAAAATATTGGCACTTCGATTTAAAAATATGCCTACGGCCATTAAAATATTCCGTCAATTTTCTGCGAAGATGTTTTTTACGCACAAAGAATCCGGAGTACCGTATCCGGTTGTAATAGTAAATTGTGTGTAAAATATCAAAAATATATTATGTATTAAATATTCTGATATCAGCAGACGGACATTAAATTTAATTTTGATCTAGAAATTTTGCGGTCTCCGACGAAATTTTCTATGAATTACAAACATAATTGCAAAATTCAATATACTCTACACTTTATCATTACTTTCAGTTTTAAACTTGAAGAATTTTCCTCATTGGACCCTTGTTTTATGATCTTAATTTATTTTATTATTTTTTTGTGAAACGTTACGCTATTGTGTAGGGTACACACAGTTCCATATTTAGCATTTCCTAATTAATATTTGCCAATACTACCTAATATTGCATTCCACAAAAAATATGCGATTTTGCATAATGAATATGAGAATGTGCCGTAGTTGTTGTTTTCGTCCTCCTCCTCCTCATGTTGTATTTTTGCCTTTAGCTGGCTACGGGTAGTTCCATTGTTTTATCCGCATGCCACCACAAATGATGGCGCCAGTGGCGGCTATGTAAAAAGATGGAAACAACAGCAAAAACCCTGAGATGCATTCTTGAATTATGAATTTGAAATTTGTTTTGCTCAGCTAACAACCTACCTAGGCTATGGCGAAGGTATGCCAAAGCTCCCAGTTTAAATATTGTTACGGAAAAAATATTATTAGACTAGATTACGTGCAGGGATTTGTTGGATACCGACAAAATCATAACGAAAAAAACAAAAACAACATTGATGGCAATATTGCTTGTAATATATATTGCGGGTGGTAATTGTGGTTGGGTTGGGTTGGTGGGGTAGGGATGGTGTCTGAAGCAGACTCACAAGGTACTTCGTTTTAGACAAATACCATTTGAACTTCTCAGTTCAGTTATGAAAATAACAATCGTTGGCTGTTGGTTGGTTTCGGGATGCTAAAAATACTGCATACCCCCGCAATGCAATGCAATTCATTTATTCCAGTTTACCTTTTAGAATGTGCCACACCGTGCCACACAATAATAAGCAACAACATTAACTTGCTTGCAGACAATGAATGATGTGCCACTACTAATATTATGCATCACCGCCAGGATGATATTTGTCTAGAGCCAATTTTGGAGGATCGAAAATTGGGGTTGATTATGTTGAATGGATTGTTGGAATATATAAATGACCTTATAATGGGTAATGATAAATTGAGCAGAATAAATTTTGAGGATCAAAATATGGATTAGCCGAAATGGATCCTTCGCCCCATTATATTTTAAGTCACAGAATATCATTCAATTTCCGTCCCTTAGCATGTCATACCGCTCTCCTTTCCAAAATAAAGCTACCTTCCACAAAAAAAGTTATGCATATCTACACACATACACCCTCGCACATTTTACCTGCAAACATTTGTACTTGCAACCATTGCTTGCGAAATCGCTGCTGTAACATTGCAAGTTTTTAAGCTGAGATTCATCAAAATTTATGTTTTTTTCGTGCGGTAGCAGCTATGCTTATGCGGGCGATGTTTCTGTCAGTGTGTGTCTATGTTACCATTGTTACTGTTGCATATAATAACAACGACAATACACTGGTGTATTGTTACATCTTTCGGTTCGTCGTCGTCGCTGTTGTTGTTGCATTGTTGCGCAACAACAAATCCATGCAGTTTTATAATTTGATATTCGTAAGGAGTATTATATTTTGTCATAAATTTTAACTGATTCGGGTATCACACTTAAACTTAGTTTTCTTTTCGAACATTTTAAATGTTTAACATTGGGTTATATAAAATTTATATATTTTTGATAATGAGCTTGAAAATACCTTAAAGAAGGCCGGCCATAAGCTATATTCAAGATTTTTGTGGAGAGGAAATTTGCCTTCCAAATACATCAAACGGAGCGGACCCTTTTTACGGACATGGGGGCCAAATTGTACAATTTTTACAAGCTATTTTTATACTCTGAAATCCCGAAAGGCCTAAAAGTTATAATATTATGTATGGCTAGAATCCAAAAAAAAAACTCTTAATTGAAGCATAAGCAAGAGAAAGAGCTTTAATCAGTACCAGGGAAGTACGAGAGGGGTGGTTGTTACTGACATACATATATTAAAGTATATTTACATGTATATGTGTGTATGAATGAAAGATATTGCGATAATCTTAACCATCATCGAATACAAACGTAAATCGGTTCAATAAGAACAGAATACCCATAAAAATGTTAGTAATATTGTGAGTGGCTTCGGGTCTTTAAATATTTGTTACAAGAATATATATAATATACTTGGGGATGAATTTTCAAAATACATCTGGTAGTCTCTGGTTGAAATTGTTAGAACCGAAACTAGGGATATTTCCCAAAAAGAGCTCCGTCTGATATCCCAAAATGTCAAAAAAAGCGATAGAATTATCTACCGTCATAACAAACAAAATAATCAGTTTAGTTTTGGATCCAACATTTTTCAGATGCCAAGGATAGTACGGTTCGTCCAACATGTCAGGCAGCTATAGTGGAAGTAATTTTGAAATCAAAATTAATTTCTTTTGCAATACGCATTTATTTCTCTACTCACGTATATTTTTTTTTTTTCTTCTATATATAAAAATTAATTGCTGTTCGTTAGTCTCGCTAAAACTCGAGAACGGCTGAACGGACTTTTCTTAGCTTAGTCTTGAAATGTTAGTGGAGGTCCAGGGAAAGTTTAAAAGGTGAGAAAAAAAAACGAAAACCGCGAAAAATTTGCAAAAAAAAAAAAAAAATTATGAAGCATATTTGCATTTCAACGAATGTAGTATCGAGCTATTTTAATTGTACCACGTTGTAGTTGTTATTTTGAGATATTTTAGGCTAGAATTGGATGCGATTCATTCCTTTAAGCATTCATTTGTCAATTATTGAAAATTTTCAAAATATTTTATTTTTTGTTTTTATTGGATTGACATTGCATTGAAACTGCTTTTTGTGACAATACAAAAAAAATAATTGAAATTGACACGCGATCATTGTATGTACACGTTATCCATAGAATTCACGAAAATTTAGATATTGGTATTCTAAGATCCGTGCCTTTGATTCATTTGTTTGAAAATAATAATAGGAACATGTTGTTCCTTAAAGTACCTGAAATGTTGATATGCCACGGGAAATATCAAATTATTTTTCAATATATTTGAACTTCAATATATTTAAACTTATGAACAGAACACCTCGCAAATATCCGATACCAAAAATTAGTATCACAGAGAAAACTAATATAGTAGATATTTTCTTTGCTAAAATCTACCATTAAGCTAGAAAAAATAGACAAGATATAATATATAATTTGAAGGTTATATTCGTAAAAATGTGTCTCACCACCCAATATCACGGAATGACATATTTTAGCTACTACAATGGGAATGAAGATATATTAATTTTTGGTAGGACGATTTGACACCACATGGGCGCTACCCGGAAAAATCTCTTTTTGAGAGGAGATTTTGTACTCACTGATCATTTGAAATACAAAATTACAGCCAATTTGGTTGAGACATGAGACAAACCCCTCAAAATACAGAAGACTGAACCAATTTTGACAGTTTTTAGTTGGATTCATTAGAGCTGATTATGTTGAAAAAGTGCCTAAATCGCCAAAGAGGCTTTTCGGAAGCTTTCAAATGACATGCATATAAGCTTTATAGGTTAATAAATCCCGCCACAAAAAATAGAATGTCCTGTCTGAAAATCTGAAAATACTTTTAACGCGTAAGGCAAAATAAGAAAGAGAATATTTCTTTATTGTCTTATGTGCAAAATGTTTGTGGATTCAATAATATAAGGACGAACGGATGAAAAAAAGCGTGACGCCGTACTTTTAATACCCTCAACCATAGGGACACTGACAGTTACTTGACAAACCCCAAGTGATTAAAAATTCCGATATAATGTCTCATTAAGCCACCTCGTGAACGATGTCATTATTATCGGACAATGTTCGGTTAAATGGTGGACTATTTATATGACATCGGATTAAAGTATATATAGGAGCCATATAAAACTCTGAACGGACTTAAACTTAACATACATCATACACAATACGGTATTCGAAATGTCGTCTTAATCGGACGAATTAATCATTTACATAAAATCGGACGAAAATATATACGAGAACTATATCTAAACCTGAAACGATTTTAATAAAACTTGTTAAGTCATACTAATTTCATTACACTGCGTAAAATGTTGTGCCAATCGGCAATTTACGTAAAATCGGTAACTATATATTAATCTGATATGATTTCAACGGCACTTGACACCGGTTAGGTTTTACTTACTTCAGTACAATTTGGAAACTTTTGTGTCAATAGGCCATATTTTGGGTCTTTAGTGCACCATTTACTTAAAATCGGACGAAAATATATATGAGAGCTATATCAAAATCTGAACCGATTTCAACGAAACTTGCCAATATATTAATAGGTCTATCTCGTTTTCTTTTTCTGTTAAAAACATTTGTACACATACATAATACCCTGTGCCACAGTGTGGTGAAGGATATAAAAAGACACGTAAGGACTCTAGATAAAACCAGTAAGGAAAGTAGTAAAGTCGGACGGGGCCGACTATATGATACCCTTCACCACTATGGGTATATTAAACAGGGCTATTAACATGAAATTGGATGAAATAAAATATGTGATATTTATCTAAATGTGAATCTACGTAGATCTATCCATAAAGTATGTAAATTGACTTCAAACAAATATAAATAGGTCATCCATTGGGCTATGTCTGTACTTCTAGAAAACGAAACTACGTTATTCAATGCTCAATTTTGTACGTTGTGCAAAATTTGATGTCAATCTGACTAACATGAGGAGTTTGATGCCCAATTTACTTGAAATCGGGCGAAAATATATATGGAAGCTCTATCGAAATATTAAACGATTTCAAACAAACTTGTCACAGGTTAGGTTATACTAATTTCAGAACGTTTTGTTCCTATTGGTTCCTTTGTACGTCAATTACTTAAAATCAATCTATAATAAAAGGGATCTATATCTAAATCTGGACCGATTTTCACGAAACAAGGCAGACACCACTCTAGGCTCAATTCAGTACGTTATGCCAAATTTCGTGCAAATCGAAAGATATATAGCGACTTTGTGCACCATTTACATGAAATCGGACGAAACTATATGTGGGAGCTATATAGAATCTGGACCGATTTTCTCGAAACCTGGCAGACATCACTCTAGGCTCAATTCAGTACTTTATGCCAAATTTCGTGCAACTCGAAAGATATATAGGGACTTTGGGGCACCATTTACATGAAATCGGACGAAACTATATATGAGAGCTATATCTAAATCAGGACCGATTTTCATGAAACTTGGCAGACATCATTCTAGGCTCAATTAAGTACGTTACGCCAAATTTCGTGCAAATCGAAGGATATATAGGGACTTTGGTGCCCCATTTACATGAAATCGGACGAAACTTTATATTGGAGCTATATCTAAATCTGAACCGATTTTCTCGAAACATGGCAGACATCATTCTAGGCTCAATTCAGTACGTTATGCCAAATTTCGTGCAAATCGAAAGATATATAGGGACTTTGGGGCACCATTTACATGAAATCGGACGAAACTATATATGAGAGCTATATCTAAATCAGGACCGATTTTCATGAAACTTGGCAGACATCATTCTAGGCTCAATTAAGTACGTTACGCCAAATTTCGTGCAAATCGAAGGATATATAGGGACTTTGGTGCCCCATTTACATGAAATCGGACGAAACTATATATGGGAGCTATATCTAAATCTGAACCGATTTTCTCGAAACTTGGCAGACATCATTCTAGGCTCAATTCAGTACGTTATGCCAAATTTCGTGCAAATGGAAAGATATATAGGGACTTTGGGGCACCATTTACATGAAATCGGACGAAACTATATATGAGAGCTACATCTAAATCTGGACCAATTTTCACGAAACTTGGCAGACATCATTCTAGGCCTAAATGATTAGGCTGTACCAAATTTGCAAATCGAAAGATATATAGGGACCGTTTACATTAAATCGGTTAAATATGTATATGGGAGCTATATATAAATCTGAACCGATTTTTCCCAATTTCAATAGGGTTCGTCCTTGGGCCGAATAAGTGACCTATGCCAAATTTCATCCAATTCGGATCATAAATGCGACCTGTACTTTGTTTACAATTTAACATGGACAGACAGACAGACGGACGGACGGACGGACATGCATAAATCGACTTAGAAAGTGATTCTATGCATATTCTCAAAAGGAACCATGTGTCTATCTCGATTATTTTTGCCTGTTACAAACATATCCACAAAGACATAATACCCTGTACCACAGTGTGGTGAAGGGTATAAAGAGGATATGTTTTCTAAGAAATCCTTATTCGTTTCTACTGAAGACATATCATATCGAAAATAACCTGAAATAACCAATGACTGGTGTAAAACACATTCTTCATGAACTTTAGAGTTGTCGGCAAAAAAATTGTCACTCCATAATTCAATAATCTGACCACTAACACATTTATTTTCCACCTCCCAAAATCTTGTTCTACGATTTGATAGCTTCATTGGTTGGAAAATGCGGTTAGGGCTTTCAAAATACATAAAATTCTGCGGTACCTTAATAAAGAAGCTATTACATTTATGTAAAAAAGCAGACAATACATTGTTTTATCCTCTGAAAAACCAAAAAGTGTATTGAAAAGCCAATATTTATGTAAAAAAAAAATAGACAATACTTTGTTTTATCCTCTGAAAAGCCAAAAAGTGTACTAAAACTACGGCTTGGATAATTACAATGCCTAAGAGTTGGTCGTATCTATACAAAGAGGCTCCAACCTACATAAAGAGTATCCAATTTGTACTCAATCAAGTATTCGAAAATATCTTATTGCTGGAGACATCTAAACTTTACAAGTAGGAATGTCAAGAGGCTTTAAGAACTTCTCAGTACATGAAAGCGTTTTATGGCAATGAATCCTATCCTGCGGAAATTATAGGTGGTTTTGTGTGTCGAGTCCTAATTTCTCGTTGAGGATATGTAACTGGACTTTCAATGAAACGTTTTGGTCGATTTTAATACGGGAGGATACGAAGAGGTCCAACATACCATTACCAGGATACCAAAGGATAAAAGGGGATAATACTACAAAAAGAAATAAAATAAGGAAATAAGAAAGGAAGTAATAAATCGTATTCTACAAATGAGGTAAGGAATGACAAAGGATCCAACGCCAAAAAATGATGATCGATAGCAAATTTATTAAAAAATGAGAACCAGTAAGGAAAGTGCAAAAGTCTGACGGTACCGACTATATGATACCCTTCACCACTTTGGATACATACAATACATGCTAATATATACAATATCCTGTAGATAAAACAGACATATAATCTTTAGAGTACCTTTGAAATGAAATAGGGCAAAACTAAATGTGTGATCTACATAGATATATGAATCAATTAATAAACCCATACACATACCATTCTGAAATCTATGAAAAATTTCATGTCAATCCGATTCTTTGGTGTACCACTCGCATCAAATCGAACAAAATAATGTATGTGCAGCTATATATAAATCTGGACCTGGTTGATCAATCATGGCATATACCTTTTGTTATGTTGCAGCACAGCTGTGCACCATTCACATAAAATCGGACGAAACTATATATGGGTGCAATATCTTATTCTGAACTGATTTCCACAAAACTTCGCATACATCAATATGTACCTAATTCAGTACGATGTACAAAATCATGTTTTAATAGGAAAATGTTGTGTGTTAGTGATACCATACATATATCTATCTACTGAATTCATTTCCACACAAAATCACCACTGAATCAAATTACCTAAATTCCAGCGCAGTGCACATTGTTGCAATCGGTCAAACCTTTGATGTTTGGTGCATTTTTTACATAAACTGCATATATATAACTATATAGCAATACGTACTTAGTCGTCTCCAAAAGCAGC